>NC_063190.1:33786894-33864394 GCF_017589495.1 Alosa alosa
GGGAGTGGCAGGGGTGCGTCCCAAACTCTGCAGCCCTGCGGAGGGGAGTGGCAGGGGTGCGTCCCGAACTCTGCAGTCCTGCGGAGGGGAGTGGCAGGGGTGCGTCCCGAACTCCTCCGTTCCCGCTCCAGCGGCACAGCACTCCTGGCCCAGTGGCTGGACGAGGCCGGCGCTGGTATTTGGCCTTCGCCACGCCGCACCGCGTAGCACAAAAGGTCCCCAGCTGTGGCCACACACACACATATACACACACACACACACAACAGGAAGCGCTCTCTAAAGCCGCCAGATCTGCTGCACAAAGCCCCGCAAAGCACCCACGGACTCACAACAGGCCGGCTCTTTGTTTCCCTGAGGATGCACTTAACCGGCCAATCAATGGTCATCCCCCGGCGGGGCCGGGAGGCAGGGGGCACACCTGGCGAGGGGCGGGATGGGGGGCACTGGGCATCCCCCGCCATCGTCATTGTCCCCCTCAATGCTCAGAACGGGAAAAATTGTGCTTGGCTGACAAAAGGCTGAAAGGCGGCATATCGCCCGAAATGCCTTTAAAGCGTGCCGCAGACACAGAGGAATTCATTCGTCGTGGGGGCAAAAATACGCCGCAGACACAGAGGAATTTCAGAGCGATCCCATCATGGGGCAAAAACCTGCCGCAGACATAGAGGAATTCACCCATCGTGGGGCAAAAACCTGCCGCAGACACAGAGGAATTTCAGAGCGATCCCATCATGGGGCAAAAACCTGCCGCAGACATAGAGGAATTCACCCGTCGTGGGGCAAAAACCTACCGCAGACATAGAGGAATTTCAACCATCAGGGGGCAAAAACCTGCCACAGACATAGAGGAATTCACCCGTCTGCTGTAATGAGCCGACTAATGCCGCTGTTATTGAGCTAGCCTAAGTTGGAGAGAAAAGATAAACAAAATTACCCTGCTAAAACAGTGTTTCCCATACATTGACTAATCTGTGGCGGGGTGCCACAAAATCAAAATCGGCCGCCACAGATGAATATTCTATGTTTAATTTAATTGAATTTAAATATAAGTTCAAATCCTTGCATTGCCATTGAGCTGCGCTATTTACGCACGCAGCCTTTCCTTACCCGCCCCGCTCTCTGTCGTAGCCTGCTGCCCCTCCTCTGCATGTGCATTTAACAAAATATTCACGATTGTTGAAGGATTGTTGTTGCCACATAGAAGCATTGCACTAAACACTGCAGAACTTAAAGTTAAGTTATGCAATCAAGCAGTATCTCAAAGCTAACGTTAGAATACTGTTTGGATGTAGAATTTAGCATGCTTAGCCTACTTACAGCTGCTTGTCAATTTCGTTGAAGGGCTCATTTTATTGACTCTGACATTGAATGTTTGCAAAATCCCGATGTAAATGGAAAAGTGTTTTCCAAAATTCAAAAGTGCTTGTCCCAAGGAGAAGTAGGAACCTTTATTTTTATGTAGAACCCCCAGCTACCGCCACAAATTGAATCCAATTCTGTGGGAAACACTGTAAAACCAGACTCCTTCGCTTTGTGAATAGTCTGGGGACTCACAATTGGGAAACATTTCCAATACTAGCATCATGGCAGGTGTAGACGTAGGTTAGGTTTTCCTGCGGTAGACGACGTTGGTTAGCTTTACTGCAAACTGCGTTTTTTACTCTTCTCAGAGAAGGTTTACATTACAATGTCAATGTCAAAACATCATTGGGGCCCGCCGACCAATTTTGAAAACCCAATGTGGCCCTTGAGCCAAAAAGTTAGCCCACCCCTGCTTTAAAGGTACCCTATGCAGTTTTGACAATTTCTTCGCTGTTTTCTCGCTTATTGCTCGCAGTTTTCTCTACAGAGCTCCCCCTACAGCTTCAGAGTATATATTTTAGACAATCCTCACTCGGTCAGTCTACTGTTTCCTCTTTCCCTGTTCCTCCGACAATGGTTTACTCACTTTCTGCTTCTTTTTGCTAGCTCTGCCATGACGAATGTCTGAGAAACTCCATTGCTACCTTGTTCTAGCCCGTGCCTGTATGTTTGTAGTGGCGTAAAGCAATTCGTTACATCGCAAGCCCCCCGCACCAAAGTTGCAAGAGTGTTTTTTCCGCTCACAGACGCTAGGGGGAAGTGAGACGGCCACCATTCAATCCGGAAAAAGTCATATAACCATTCCAATGACTCCGAAGCTGTTGAGTTAAGGTAAATTAAACAAAAAAAAAACTGCATAGTTTCCTTTAATTCAATAACTGTCTGCAGTAGCTTTGATCTCGCAAACTCTGTTTTTTAACCATGTTAAAGTACAATACAAAAAGTACAATGTTGAGCTGTACAATAACTGAATCAATTACTGTAATGTAATTGTTCAGCCTTCCTTCAGGCCGGAAGACTTAGAGTACCACTTTACAGGTTACAAAAAAATCTCACTGAAAATGAGGACTACACTTAATGAACCTCAGAGAATAAATAAATGGTGGAATGAATGAATGAATGAATGAATGAATGACGCTATAGCACCTACAGGGCTTAAATTTCACTGCGGGATTGCGGAAATTCCCGCATACACTTTTACAGCCTGTCTGATGACGTTAATCTAATCATGAAGTGGCGTGAATGCAGTGCTATTGACCAGACGGATCAACTACCGAGTTGAATTGAACATAGCCTCATGCAGACTCAGACACACACACACGGGGAGAGAGAGAGAGAGAGAGAGAGAGAGAGAACCACTTTGCGCTTACGCAAATAGGCTACGCATAGTAGGCTACGCAACCATGGCAAACTTTTACATCTGGAAAGAGCTCCTTGGTAACTATCCTGCTAGCTCAGGTCACGTCAACACTTGATCCCAGAAAGATTGTCGTTGACTTGTTAGTTTTTTGAACATTTATTTTATCTAATGACATAGAAAACATAATTAATTGCATCCACATATCCTATGCACTATGCACAACTTTTATTCACTAGCGGCTAGCCTAAAACCATCAGGCTGAAGGGAGGCTAATTACTCTCACGTATTTCTTAAAGTGACAGGCACTCCATTACATCTACTCATCACCAATGTGCACTCAATTAGACCTACACACCACATTCAAGATATGCCTAAGTGTAATAGTTTAAACATCAATATGAAGCATTCAAATTAGTAGATATGTTTAGCTACTAGTAATTACTAGTAAAATACTATACATTATTAACTAAATACACTCTATATGAATTAAAAAATATATGAAATAGAAACATATCACATAAGCCATCATTTTCAGTGTGTGTGGATAGAGTCAAGCAGAATCTAGGATGGCCACTGTTGTGAATCCCCCCCCCAATTGTGTAAATCCCCCCTACATTAATAGCCTAAGGGGGGAATTCCCCCCCCATTTTGAAAATGAATTTTAAGCCCTGACTTATGTGTTAGCCTCCATGCTAGCCTCACAGTCTAAGATGATGCAAATTCGCAAGTTCAAGCCTGGGGCTCAACTGCGCAGTTGTAACACAACGCAGGTAGGTTACCTGTGCATGCCAGTGACTCACCTGCCATTCTTGCCGATGAAGGTGGCCAGGTATCCATGGCCTTCTGTGTCGTGGAGGGTCTCTGTCATTTCCTGCTCTTGAAATATAGGCTGTACACCACGCACAGTCGCAGGAATGTCAGCTACTTAACACGACAGAGAGAGAGAGAGAGAGAGACCACAGATAGGGACAGCAAGAAAGAGAGGGGGGAAAAGAGGAGAGAGAGGTTTAATGTTTACTGGACCAGAGCCTTACAGTTACTGCACACTGTTAAAACATGGAGAATGTTGCGTAGAACACGCAATGCCCTTGTCCTAGGCACATTGAATTGCCTCTGTGTATGAAATATGCTATAGACTCTTTCAACAATAAAAACAAAAACAATGCTTGAACATTCTATTTGGTTCCCAATCTACTTCCTCTGCATTAAGATAACATAATATGGAATGTTAAAATGGAAGCCTTGTGGGGCCAACTATGATGCTGATAATGGAACTCTCTTGAAAGGGTCTATTCACCTTATTCCGCGCACAAACATGGGGGGCGCTAGCTTTGCCCACATTGCCTCCGAACTTCCGATTGAGAAGTACATCCATTGCGATACATTGAGATAGCAGAGCTCTATCGAGATGACTGGCATCATATGTTATGGGTCATCATAAAGTTAGGGACGTTGATTTAGGATTTTGGTGCCTTAAGACATTTCTGTTATACACCTTTCCTATCTGAAGTTAGGAAAACACTGACTTTGGAGCGGCTGTTCTGTAATGGCTTTCTAAACTAGTAACCATAGTTACCAAACAGATAAGGATTTGTGAGTTTCTCCATACGATACAGCGGCCATTGCCGCATATGTCTACCCACTCCGTAGGGGTGAATAGCCTTGGGTAGCGAAGTACAATATTGCAATCTGACCTCCTGATGGCATTTGTCGTTTTCCTCCCAAGTTAGCCTCTCTATCCTCTTCTGCCATGTTATCCCAATGAAGCTAACTAGACGTAGCTAGCCGACCGGAAGTTTAAAGACAACGTGGAATTTTAAAATATGGGCGGGCTGACTAAAGTGAATAGTGGTGCTATGGGGGGGAACTGTCAGCCTCTATTAGCAGGAGCACCCCCCTCTCCTCCCCATGGACCCCACCCCACACACCAAGGACTTAATTATAATATACTTTGAAGGGGGTATGTCCCCGTACACCCCTTCTCATTTCAATGTGTTTCCTTTATTTTCATGACTATTTACATTGTAGACTCTCACTGAAGGCATCACAACTATGAATGAATGCAAAGTTATTTGGCCCACAGATGAATATTTGTCAAGTTATGGCTTGCTGAATATGGTATTAAATAAAATAAAAAAAATAGCAACTTTGAAGAAACTAGAATATAAGACCTGTTTTCAGTTATTTCACACTTTTTTGTTAAGTACATAATTCCACATGTGTTCATTAATAGTTTTGATGAATCTACAATGTAAATAGTCATGAAAATAAAGAAAACGCATTGAAATGAGAAGGTGTGCCCAAACTTTAGGCCTGTACTGTAAATGTGCCTTGCCTTGTCTATTTCACCGTGCTTTAACAGAAAGAGATGGACAACCGCTGGCCGTATCTAAAGATGCCCCCCACCCTCCTATGCATAAGACGACTGTGAGAAGCTCAGTTGCCTGGGAGTTAACTTCTTTAGTATTTAGCGGACACTTTTATCCCAAGCGACTTACAGAACTAATTGCTGAAGCCAGTCTCCCTGGAGCAACTTGGAGTTAAGAGCTTTGCTCAAGGGCACTACAGTGGGAGGCAGGAATCGAACCGATGACTTTGTGTGACAACTGCCATGCTAGCCAAGTTCCTTATCCACTAAACTACCACCCGCCTCCGCCAACACCTCTCTCTGCCCGCCCCAAGGCCACCTGACTGCCTCCCATGGCCTTCAACTGCCCGGCTTCTTTGCCTGGACACAAAATACAACCAATAAAACAGGATTTAGTCGGCGCACCAGATATTGCTCACAAATCATTTAATGTTTCACTGCCAAGCATGTACTTGCAAGGTAGTAAAACATCAGGGGCCCTATCATGACATAGGGGGCAGCCGTGGCCCACTGGTTAGCACTCTGGACTTGTAACCGGAGGGTTGCTGGTTCGAGCCCCGACCAGTGGGCTGTGGTTGAAGTGCCCTTGAGCAAGGCACCTAACCCCTCACTGCTCCCCGAGCGCCGCCATTGTAGCAGGCAGCTCACTGCGCCGGGATTAGTGTGTGCTTCACCTCACTGTGTGTTCTAATTCACTGATTGGGTTAAATGCAGAGACCAAATTTCCCTCACGGGATCAAAAAAGTATATATACTTATACTTACTATACATTCTAAAGCGCATTCTAAGGAGTTGCTTATATCTCGTGACAGTGCGTCTTCAGCTGTGCTCCATACGTGTCTCTCGCCTCTCCCCTAATCACTTTTAACCGTCATTACTAATTTGCAAATGATGGTGAATAACTACTCATCATGAGATGTACAGTATTTCGTAATATCTTTATTCTAATTATGTTTCCCATTGTAATCGTGCAATTTGTCATTTTTGCATGGACGTGCGCTGGTGTGCGGTAATGAATGATAGAAGGATGGTGCTTGCCATCTGCCAATATGACTGTTGACAACACGCTCTTAAAATAACATATAAACAACTCGCCATAAACTTCTGACCAGGTGTACAATAGCGATTTTTAGACAATGCGCCAGGCCCCTCCCTAGGTTGTTAATTGCCACACCCCTGGGCGCATTGTTTATAAAATAAACGTGCAAAATACTGAATTAAACTTTGCACGGGTGAAAAACGAGTTTTACGCCATGTGCCAGAGTGCAAAATGCAGCCCCAGATGTTTTCAGGAACAATATCTAACTCTCTTTCCAACAGCCTTGTGGGCCCACCCTTCATTTCTCTATTTCTCTTCCTCTTCCTCTCCATGTTATATTATCATGGCTATGCCTCCCTTCATCTATCTCTCCCCTACTACAGCTGTCTGTGTTGTTGTCCAGGCTACACTACTAAATCCCCCCCTTGTACATCTGCCTCACCAAATGTCACCCTTTTCATCCTACATTCTCCATGTCCTTCTGTCACTTCATCAATCAACAGCGCTGTTCTCTCTTAATCCCCGACACTTTCACACGTATCCTCTTCTACATAGCAGTCTCTCACTCTCGCTATTGTCACATGACAGCTGAAACATTAGCTATGTAATTCACACGCACAATAAAACACCACACCAGCAGAATTGGTATCTCTCACCAAGATAACCTCGGTTATATTAGACCGCTGAAACTAGACCCGACTAGGCTGATGCGGAAGGGGGGGGGGGGTAAGGAGATGAGACGTTGCCATACTGTCAACTGGAGGAGAGGCTCTGGGCGACTTATAGCCTGTCGTTTGTCTGTGGCAGGTGCTTGACAGGTTTAAGGTTCAGGGTGCGCAAGAATCGTAGTGCAAGACTGATAAATGCATAAGACTGTATTATGTTAACTAACGTCTTATCTCAAATTGTGATTTTGTATTGAGCTCAAAACAATTTATTTTACTCTTAAAACCGGAAGTTCAAAGAATGCTCTCTAAATTGAGAAATTAAACCAGCGAGGTAAAAGGACTTTCACCTGCTTTAACTGCATTATACTTTACAATGACATAGGTTTGCATCTACATAACAGAACCTATGCGTGCGAATGAATGAATGAGTTCGCTACTTCGTTTCGTGGCTAGTGTCAGTGTCTGCACGTTCGCCTAAAAATAAATGTAACAGTATAATATCCCCCATTCTTTTATCGTATGTTAACAGGCATACATCCGCGTAGCACTACTGTAAACTTTACTTTGAATTCTGTCCATTATTACAGCATAACTTCTTATTACAAACATTCCAACGTGACTTAGAAGCACTGTGGGTAAAAGTCTTAGATTAAATCGCATGGCCGATATGTATAGCTAATTTGGAAGCCGATGCATGCTAGTTAGCCTACTAGCCAGGAGACATGTCACTCGAGTACAATCCCGATGTGGCTAGCCGTTAATGAGACGAACGGCTAAAAAGACAGATTAATGTTAGCCGTGGCTGCTAACCTAGCTACGACTGGCACGGAAGGTCAAATAACCGCATGCTTATCTCGTGAATTGTATGGCGCGAGACATTCATGCCTGCACATACACATAGACTAAACGCAGACGGACGCGGCGTTGACTGTTATATCCTCTTCCCCTAGCGTGCCAATACATTAAGGTCACACATGAGGCATTTTGTCATTAAAGCGGTCGTTATATTGAGTGGACAATGAGCTAGCGAAGCGTAGGTGCAGGGGACAGACACAGAGGCCCTTGTCCTGATGCGAAATTTAGACACCGTTTCTTCCAGAACGGTCGCAAGTGGCATGGAATCATGAGCGTTGCTGCTGGTTACCTGGCGCAGAGAGTTTGAAGTCGAGGGTGTAATGTCGCACTGCCATGACGGGAAACAGCCCTCTGCCATGCCTGGGTTAGGCAGCCAGGTATGGAATTGGAGCGAGTCTTCGAAGACGTCCAGTTGACACACCGAAGGTGCAGTTTCCACGTTCCTGCTTCACTCCACAGCGGGGTTTAGTAGAGTAGCGAGGGAGGGAGGAGTGGCAGGCAATCCCCGACTGCAGCGGGACGACCCGCTCTCGTCTAGCAGCGCCGGTGGGAGGGTCTTCGAGCCTATTGGCAGACAAACCCACTTAACTTTGATTATGGTAAACATGAAATATCATGTGATGCCATTTTTTTCATTGGCCTACTAAACAAAATTGGTTGTCCACAAGTGCGGGATACTGGTGAATGAATGGTGCAATTCACTGGACGGTTTAACTTGCACAATTGGACCTAAAAGGATGTAACTGTCTAATGTGTCAACAATAGGCTATTCTGCAACTAATTGCCTAACTGCCTGGAATAGCCTACAGCTTTTTGCGAAACCAACAAATAGCAAAATAACGATGTAGGCCTAAACGGTGAAAACTATTTTTTACCTAGGCTACTTAGGCTATTCCATTCCATCTTCTCTATGTCATTCATTTCTATACTCTATCTCATTTCCCATCTGTCTGATAGAACCAGCAGCAGTAGCCTTCGAGACCAGGTCCCCAGGGTAGCCTACTCACTATGACAACAGTACCAAAGGTCAGCTCACAGAGATGATTTGGAGGTCATGTTATTACTAGTGTGGGACATCAGGAGACCTCAGCAAACTCGAGAATAATGTGGTTTCAAGTTTTAATGTCATGTACTCATAAAATGAATTATAAGTAGGCCTAATGAAATTCTTGTGCTAAGAGCAAGCTCAACTATAATAATTGGGGTATTGGGTTTTGTGGGAGGGGGATGATGAAATGGTGTGTGTGTGTGTGTTTATGGGGGGTGGGGGGCTGTTGGTGTATGTGTGTGTGGGGAGGGGGTATGTTGTGTGTTTGGGTGGGGGGAAATGCATGAGGTTGGACTGAGGCTGAGATGATGTTCTCTTAGTCTGTTCTACGCACAGCTCTAGGACTACATACCTCCCATCAGCTCCAAATGTACAGTGTGCCCTGTAAGTCCTTTGCATAGCCCTACATCAAAATACAGCGACAGACAATGATCAGTTGCTCAATGTAGCCTACAACCAGCGGTCAGTGGATTTCAGGATCAGACAATGATGCTCAGGGCTATGCTGATCTGGGTCAAACGAGATAGACCTGATCTGGGGAGCAGAAGAAACAGACTCAATAGATCTGCATGTTGTAGCATGCACGGGGCTGACTTGTTTAAAAGGTTTAAAAGAGACAGAATCAACACTATAGATCTGCATGTTGTAGTATGCATGCATGACTTGTGTAAAAGGTTTTGCGTGTGTAATAGTTTGCTTGCCCCGTCTTCATTTGTGTGTGCTGTGGAGTTAATGGTTAATGTTTATTCTGTGTTTTATGACCCATTGTAGTTGGATGAGTATAGCTATCCATTATTCTTTGCATGTGTTAAGGTGATGATAGCTGACCTGGCAATAGCCAGATGAATTTCGCTCCGCCTAGCTCCACTCATCCATCTGGAACCGATCCATTGAAGTGTTGCTTCAGAAGGCTGGGCCTAATCAAAAAATGCTTGCATATGATTGAATAAGCCACTTGTCCGTCATCTATTGACATGCTACTTCAACCACTCACATCGAAGGCAACTTTTCTGTGTCCTGTTATACCGGTATTTGGAATGAATCATCTTGTTGGCCAAAGGTGTGTTCTGTCTATTATAATGTATTTATTTGATAGCTCTCAGCCTAGAGAAGACAGTCTGACTATAAGATGTGCCAACTGCTGAAAGATGTCTTCCTTGCCATGGTTTTATCAGGGTTCCTACACATTTTCCATTTCAAAATTCCATACTTTTTCCATACTCAAATTTCCAAACTTCTCGGTAGATTTTTCTGACCATATTCTCGACATTGCGGCCACATCTGGTTTGGGATAACTCGGTGAAAACAAAGGTATGGACAAATGAAGTGAACTAAAAAATGACACTTAATATTCGTCCATTTAGCTGGTTCATTTTTAGTTGTAGGCCTATCTTAGTTGTACCATAGTTGTATCTTGACGATGGGGACTGACAGTTAAGCTACACAACAGTAGGAATGGTTCATTATGACCCGAGTGAAGTGATTAGTACTGCAAATGCAATAGTCTGGAAACACAAATACTTCTCCATACCTTTATTTCTTTTTTCCATACTAATCCAGACCTGGAAATTACTAAAATCAAATTCCATACTTTTCCAGGTTTACCATACTGCGTAGGAACCCTGTTTTATGATTCCCCCCTATACACAAATTAATAAATTATTGTACAGTACACTACTGTAAATGTTTACTCCAACTGAATGCATTCCACAACATCGCTCATTTGCACCAACTGAAATGCATTCCACATCATCACTCCACACATTATGTACATTATATTTCATCTGATAATATATCTGGTAATTACACCAGTCAGGCTGGTTATTACATTGTCAGGATCAGGAACACGATTCAAGCCTGATGAGTTTCACAGCTGATGCACAGAGCCGTGAGGGTTTCAAAACCATTCTTACCATATAAGTATGAACAGAGATCTATGCTATTTAGATAACAACAAATCTCAGAACAGATGGAGTGATATGTATATATGTTTTCTTTTTACAATAGTGTCTAATAGTTACAAAGGGATAAATAAATTACAACCATAACTTTAATTGTTAAAGTTAAATGGGGTGTACGGGGACATGTCAAGTCCAAAGATTAAGTCCTTGGTGTGTGGGGTGGGGTCCATGGGGAGGAGAGGGGGGTGCTCCTGCTAATCGAGGCTTACAGTTTCCCCCCATAGCACCACCCTTTCAAGACAGTTCCATTATCAGCATCATAGTTGGCCCCACAAGGCTTCCGTTTTAACATTCCATATGTTATCTTAAAGTGGAAATGAAGCAGTGAGAACTGAGACCATTTTTTGGTTGCTTTTTCATTTTTGAAGAAGCCCTATGCAGGTCTGGTTATTTCTTCGCTGTTTCTGGGTTTTCGCCTGATTTGGGCTTGCATTTTTCACGACATAGCTCCCCCTGCAGCTTCGGTAGCAAGTGACTGCTACGCTAAACCCCCACTAGCTAGAGCTAGCCATCAATAAACCAAGCTAAACACATAGGGCTCACAATAAAACAGTCGAGCAAACACATTGTTCAAGAGACTATCAAATCACATTACAAAAACGAAGTTCACCCAAGGGTAGGCTACTTACAATTTCAACAGCAAAAAAGCCAAGTCGGAGTCCGTTTTGCAGTCTTCTTAGAAAATCTGATTCACAATTGAACTACAATCTACATTTTCGAGTATTTCCGCCGAGTTACATCCGGATGTGTTCGGACCGCGACCGACCGCGACCAGAAAGTTGCATATTCGTTTTTTCCGCGGAGAAGCACTAGGGGGAGACGAAGCATCCACCAAACGACCCAAAAAGTGTTGTAGAACCATCACAACGACTCTCAACCTGCATAATTAAGGTCATTTTTGCTAAAATTGTTGCATAGGGCCTCTTTAAACCTGAAATTCAAGTAGTTTCACTGGAAAATGACATGTCAATAAGGTCAATAACGACTTTCGCCACTAGGGCATTATTTTTAAAAATGCAGGCGCTACGTCATCAGAATGGTTAGCGTTTGTTCTTGGATGTTTTATCCATTAGTGGACTTTCACTTTATTTCAATATGCCTATGCAAATTATGTTGATGTTTGTTTTTGTGTTTGTACAAGAACAAGGGCCGCTGTAATGTAGCCTGTAGGCCTACCAGAGACAGTAGGCTACTTAATTAGATTTAACTTCAGTTGCAATAATGTGTTTGGATGTTCTCGCACAACTTGTGGATTACCGCGACCTGAAAATGCAGTTGCATCATTGATTAATTGGTGAATAAACTCGGGGGAGCGAACTTCTCATGTGTGAGTAAGAGGTTTCTTTTTGTGATTGAGTAGTATCGATGATTGCATTTGTTTCGCTCAAGTAGTAGTGGAAACTATTTGCAGAGACTTGCAAACCTGGTGAGAACCTGTTGTGGGTACGCTAGCCTACGTCTGACTTGTCTACTCTGTAGTAGCCTAGGTCTGTGATTGTGACAGGCATGGTTTTGTGGGTAGACGTTGTTTGGACTGTAGGCTAGGCGTCTGAGTTGTTATTTGTTTATGTAAGCTGACATAAAATAACAAGCTATTCACTTTAAGTAAATAAATGCACGGATGTGCCACTTGTAGCAACCATAGATTTTAGGGTTCATGGTATGCTAGTTACAGTATGTGCTTGTTATGCTATGCTAGTACTGTATCGCAGCTTCTACCATGATAATACATTGCAGAACAACTGAGTATGGGTGTAAAAATGAGTGTAGTCTCAAGTGATCAGTGTAGTCCCCTAGCCTACACCTTCCGCACAACCTATCAAGAGTGTGTTAGTTGGTTAACTGCTGTTTATTGGGCGTTCCAGTGTTTCGGCTCGGATGTCCCTCAGCGACCATATTGCGACCATATTGCGACCTCCAACGTCTCGCTTTAATGATAGCATTTGGCATGTAGGATTGGACGTGATATATCTGTTATTTTGGATGAGATGTCCCGGGTTCATTTCCTGGCAGCAGACACTCTCCATGTGTGCCATATCAGTGAACATAGGGACACAACCCCCACATAAACACCACCGATTGTTTTCTGTGCGCTCAGATACACCTCTCTCTCGATCATCTATTTCTCCTCCATAGTCAGGCTCTGTGGGGGGCACTAAAACTCCCACTGCTCTTACTGGCTCAAAAGCATAGGCAATTGGATGCCTGTCCTCATTGGTGGGTCTATGCCATTCATCCATATCCATTTTGTTGAGGCAGTAAGCTAACTGTGAAGCTATGACAGCCGCTGTGTAAACGGCATTGAATGTTGTACCAACTATTCTTGTGATGTCATAATTTTCTGAAAACAAAGATGGCGGCGCACAGCTGAAATTAATGCAACTTGTTTGTGCTTTATTCTGAATAATGGGTCATATTTCTGACTTTATTTGTATTTATGGTATATTTAAATATTTAACTAGTGCTATATAACATCTGTTTTATTTGACTGCTTCATTTCCACTTTAATGCAGAGGAAGTAGATTGGGAACCAAATAGAACGTTCAAGCATTGTTTTTGTTTTTATTGTTGAAAGGGTCTATACCAAAGTCCTTTTAGGTAAGTCCCTCCACTCGGCGGCCATATACCAACGTTGTACGGGCACTCATCGGGCACAGTCTTTGGGTCGAACTGCGCGTGCGCAAGGCTTTACGACACCAATCTTGCTCCAGCGGCGAGATCACAACACATGATTGGCACTATGTCTTCACCACACACTATGATGATTGGCTCAATGTATTCACATCACACCACATGATTGGCTCAATATATTCACATGTCTACGTTTTGCCAAGGAAGGGGTGGGATATGTGTAGACAACGGCCATATTGGCGTGACAAACTAGCCCCATGCATTTCTATGGAGTATTTTTTGAGTGCTGTGTCTCCACGTTAGAAAGTCTCTGTCTATACTGATCATAGCAATGAGCTCGCCTTCCTCCCGGACCTAGATAAGCCATCAGTGGGTGCTCCGTAAGACTCGATGAAAGCGCCTGCTCTAATCCACGCAGTAATTCACTTGATCTTATCAACTCCCCGGCCTGATTAAACTCTGTGCCTATAGCCCAGCTGGGGGAGTCGTGCACTGGAAAGCCTATGGAATTGCTGTTGGTGTTGATAAACTATATATTTACTGTATACTGTATATATTCTGGATATTACAGTAGAAAACCAAACATAGGTGCACTCAAGGGCTTGATACTTATCAATTTGTATTGAGAATTCGCCATTATATACTCTGCATGAACACATTTCACATTTGCTTCTGGAGGACCTGATCTGATCTGCATCGGCCATTTCCTGTCCCTGGAAATGAATGCAAATAGGGTAGCAGTACACGCCCCCGCACATTTATGCAGTGATCGGGCTCTCTTTTTAACATTGAGGTCTATGGCAGAATCCAAGAATTTCCCAGAATTTGTCCAAGCCTTATTTTTCTGAGCAATGGATGCACATTTCGGACATGGTATCATGATCTCCAAACCCTCCTCCCTATTTCAGTAGAATGTCGTGATAGTATGACCCTCCAGTCGAGAGAAAATCAACATTAATGAAGGTGTACACCAAGTTTATTTTGTACTCGGCTTGTCTGGCATGGAACCGGCGGCGTTCAAGCGTAAGTCATCGTCAGTGACACGCCCCTGTGCAGGCGGAACTGAACCAGAGCCCGTCTCTGACTGAACTCCACTTTGCCCTCATAGACATGAACTAGGACGGCCCATCTTGCTACGCATTCATTATCTTTGATATAAGTGTCATGAGCCCTCTCACTCCACCGGTTTACCACCTTAATTGGTTTCCATTATCTTCCACTCTGCTCACCACTCTCTCTACTCAGCCTAACTAGCTCCACCTGTCTCTGCTCTGCTCTGCTCTGATTACTCTGCCAGCTGCGCCGCATTACCCACTAACCTCTCCCAGTATTTAAAGCCCTGTCGTTCAGCTCTCCTTTGTCAGATTGTCTGCAAAGCACAAATGTGGAACCTGTTTGCTTGCATGCATGTCTGATTCCTGTTTTGTGTCCCCTGGACCTGCCTGAATCCTGACTACTCTTCTGCACCAGAAAACCAGACCTGCTTTCTGCCTTAACGACTCCTGGCTACTCTTCGACCCCGGACTTCCAGACCACCCACTAACCGGCTTCATAGGACGCGTCGCTGCCACAGCACATTGGACGGAACCCCGGGAACCGCTGGAGCCTTCACTCACTCACTCCCTACTTCCCTTTCGCCTGAAGTTCAATAAACTTTCTGGTGTGACGCAATTGTGGTCCTCTGGTCGTCTGTCTGAACCCTGACAATAAGTATCTGTTTGGTCTGTCTTTTGCTTTATCCTTCTTCATTCTCTATTCTGCTCTCCCATCAATCCCCCCAAGTTATGGGCCTGTGAAGTGAGTTTTCCCTTGCCCCTTAGTCACCTGCTTGCTCCCTGACACAATTTGTTTTATCATAATTGGCACTAAATAAATTAAAAATTTAATTGATTTTGAGTGTCTTTTTAAGCTTTTAAGTTTGATCTGGAGCGGCAGTTAGATGATCCTTTTGAGGACTATGTTTTCTTTGGAAGTCAGGCAGTAGGATATGAAGAGGTGGTCTATGATTCTGGTGAAAAGTTTACTCAGGATACTAAAGGATGCATCACTCCCGAAGGAGCCCTCTAGCAGCGTGTTAACAAGACACGCCATTAGAGGGCAGTAAGGATCAAATCATTTCAGGGCCGGCTCTAGGAAGGGGCCAGGGTGGGATAAACCAAAGTCCTTTTAGGCAAGTCCCTCCACTCGGCGGCCATATAGCAACGTTTTTTGGGCACTCATTTGGGCATCCTATTTGTCAGAAATGCGCGTGTGCAAGGCTTCACGATACCAATCTTGCTCCAGCAGCGAGTTCACAACACATGATTGAGAAGATGTCTTCACAAGACACCATATGATTGGCTCAATGTATTCACATGTCGACATTTTGCCGAGGAAGGGGTGGGATATGTGTAGACAACGGCCGTTACAAACTAACCCCATGCATTTCTATAGAGGATTTTTTGAGTGCTGTGTCTCCTCATTAGAAAGTCTCTGGCAAAACACACTCAAGCATTGTGTCTTGCCCACCCAAAGAAAGTTTTTTTTCAGTTCTGTACAGTGTGCAGCCTCAAACGTAGCTTGGATATAGAAGAGTCGGTGTTGTGTGTAATAGATAGTTGGTGCATAGCCGGTGCAGCAGGCCTGTGTGTTAGGTAACCCCCACACACACACACACACACACACACACACACAAGAAAAACTCTGGCCATTTTTCACATAGATCTCTGTTTCTCAAAGTCACTGAGTACTGTCGGTAAAAGAAAAAAACCCGAAAACAACTACCTAGCTCAAGTTGCTACCTAGCTGAAGTTGCTACCTAGCTCATGTTGCTACCTAGCTCAAGTTGTTGCAGCCATACTTACAACCGGACCCGCGTCACACAGAGCAGGTTGTTTGCGCCATGCCCCTTTTGAGGGGAAAACATTCCCTCAGAACAAGCCAGAGTGAACCGGTAGACATGTACCAACCACACAGCTAAGAACCCTCCCTGAGTTTCTTTTTGCCTACCATGTCCTCAAAAAAATCCTGACAGAAGAAAAATTATGGCTACAAGCCATAAGAAGAGAAGACCATATGACACTTCTGGTCACTGAGTGGGGTTGTTGCACCACCGTAGGCTACTTGGGATACTGAAGAGGCGTGTTTTTATATTAATTGAATTAAGCTTTTGTAGGTATCTTTCACGGTCAACGACCGGCAAAGTGGTTATGTATTGAGTGGTCATTCATATTGATTTGTGGTATTTTTTGTTATTATTTATTCCTGCGATTTCTGTACGAATTACGTTTATTGACCCTAATTTGCGTTGGAGTTAATGAGAGGGGTTGTTTGTTTTCCCCCCGAAAGGGTGGGAACGTTTGTCATGAGTCAAGTTCCCGGATGTGCCGGTCTAACGTATAAGCTAGAGTAACCTAGCCTGGGTGTTCCCATGCTGCCTTGCGCGCGATTTGATTCACGCTGCTAAGGCAGCCTGGAGACCATGGAGCAAATTTTCGCCTGAGATAGGGAACCAATCACAGAACAGGGGGGAAAGCAAGACGATGATGAGCTATGCACAGACGCATTTGATAGACATCCGTGGCACCCAATAAACGGATCTGGGCATTTTTTTAAAATACGAGAAAATGAACGTTTGGTTCCCAGACCACGTCTCATTGAGAAGTGGTGGCGCTAGCCAGGCTAAGAGTAACCAGGCAGCTACAGTACTATGGGTGGCATGATTTTAAACAAGAGTGTAACACTGTAGCTGCCTGGCTACTCTAGTTGGCAGGGATAGGCAAAAATACACCAAAATGTACCTTAAAATTAAAATATCAAATAACCTCATTTTTAATATATCAAAATAAACTACAAAATGCAATAGCCGCACCTGTTATGGTGCTTTTTCTCTACGAAACTCCCCTTCGCTCGGTCTGAATAGCTCTTTTCTTTGCATCTTCCGTCAGGGGTTTTCGCTACTTCTTTGCTGGTTCTGCCATTATACACACACACACTGTTAAAGTGCCATAAGTAGGCTGGTTTACCAAAATGACAAACAGTTGAATTTCTGAATAAAAATAATTTTGGTGCAGTTTTGACATCTTAAACGTGTAACCCCATGCACAAACATAACATGGTTGCAGGGAGGGGATGTCCTATTTTGGAATTTTACCCGGATACAACTCTTTTTTTGATTGCATGTATTGTGAACTTGTTGAATTGCGTGTGTCTTACGCCAATTGTGTGAGACTTGAGAAACCTGCCTGCATGTGTGTGTGTTTTTATGTGTGTGTGCATGGATGCATGTAGCATCCCTTTCTCCATTCCACAGTGGGGAGAGGTTCACCTTGTCTAAATAACAATTCTATTTCCTTATTAGTTGCATACTTGAGGTTGAAGATATTTAGGCACATCAAGTTTCTTACACTCTAAACCCAGATTTAGTTGTAATAAATATGTTAGGTGGTCACTACTAATGTTTGTGTGTTTTGTGAAAACTCTATGTCATAACTAAAAGAAATGAGTTGATTGTACTATTTAAGTGAAATATACAGTGCACTGATCATGTTAAGCAGAGACAACGATAAATTTTATGTTTTTGCAAGGCAGAGGAGGGGTCTAATAAAAATTCTGCCCATCAACCGTTCCTCCTGCTTCTCAGTCCACACAGAGACATGAATGACTCCATGCATCGTGCTGCTGTGACAAATAGGCTACTACATCAAATGGTGGGTGAACTTTCTGATGAACTTGTTGAAAAATTAAAATTCTGATGAAATAACCGAAAATTATCTTCAGTTTGATCAATAGTTAGCTAAATGTTTGTTTTAACTGGGAAAACTAAGGTAACATTAGCTTCGTTGTTAACATGCTAGTAGTCTTTCGGACAGTTAGCTCATGGTAGCTACCTTCCAATGGGTGTGTATGGCAGATTTTAACAATATCACATATGTTTTTAGTGTAAAAATATACCTGTCTTGGTGCTACTTAGTTTAATTCAGACTTTATCATTGAAATTGGTGTTTCTGTCTGTAGACAGTCTTAGCTAACCATAGCAGCACATGTTGGTTAGCTTTTGGCTAATGTTAGCCGATGTCCATTCACTTATGTGTTGCATTCATAGGTGATATAGCAAACTTTTATTTCAACTGAGTAAATGAACATGAACTAAAATTTGTTTTCTTGTGTTCTTTTTATAGGTTCTTCGCCTTTTTTTTGGGTTCTTCATCTACAGTGGATGTGGAATATGTGGAGTGGAGTTTATGTGGATGTGGAGTTTAAATGTTGTTTGTTCATGATTTATCAATAATAAAAGGCATTCCTATACATTGTGATGAATTTCTCTTCAATTTTTAATAAAACAGTTAAATTAATACAGTAGCCTAATCTTAAAATAAAAAAACAATAGGCCTTTCTACAGAACTTAGTTCATATTTTAATGAGTTTTTTAACATGCATTTTAACCTAGTTATTTTATTCACCCCTTGCAGACACGTGACTTAAGTCACGTGACGGCTCCATGCTGGACGGCAAAAAGATGGGAGACGGACGGCAAATTACATTATGTCATAAAGATTATGATGAACTGAACACCATTACTATAACATCTTTGTAGTTCAATGTATTGCTGTTTGGGGTCTGATAGTCAAAGAAGATGCCAGTGGTGTTGTTAGATGAAATGGGTCATGATCGCAAATGTAAAGTTATTAAAACTGGTGGTAACAGCAAGGGGAGATAACGTTACGTTAGGCTACTGTAATTAACATTATGGTAAATGAACACCCATAAGTATTTCTGGACTAAAATATTGCAAAGCGATTTGGTTACTTTATTTGTCTTGCTTTTTATCAGTTGTAACATAGTCAAAGCGTTAAGAATGTCATATCAGAACATGAAATAATAACTAGCTGCCACACTTAGAAGCTAGCTATTCTAGCTAACGTTTATCGTAGCTCATAGTGCTAGGGCTAATGTAACTTCGTCAGTTTGTGCGTTGCTCCAGCCGAATAAACTTACTTCTTACATGTCTTAAGTTAAAGAATTGAAAGAAATAGGAAATAAAAAAAAACTTGAGCGGTATTATCTGTTTACATTCAGATCTTGCCAAAGACTTTGCCTAAGTGCTATATGCCGTCCTGTTCAGAGTCTATGGTTGCTATAGCAACCGCTGCTGTGCTTCATACCAAAGATTCTAGAACAGAGCTCGGTTCTAGAATCTTTGCTTCATACACTGAGGAGATAAGCATGCAATTGTGGTTGAAATACTCCCGAAACACAAAGAAAACAAACCAAAATATATCTATGCAAGAATATGGGATGTTGTTGTATTCCAAACAATAAGCCAACAGTCGTGGAAGGGCATTACTACGGTTAAATCTCACTATAATCTCCTAGCTGTGCGATATGTCCCATTACAACCCATTGATTTGATTCGTGTTCTTGCCGTCCACTAGGCTATTTTGCTGTGGCGCGAACAAAACGTGACGTCACTTGCAAGGGGTGAATACAACTGCAACTTCTTAAACAATAAGTTAAGTGAACTAAAGATTTTTAGTAAAGACTACTAATGTAAGCTTAATTTGTCTACAGCATCAACATAAGGTTGTTAGTTGACACAACTAAACCTGTTTAGTTTTATGTTTTGTAAAAACTAGAATGGTTTAAGGCAATCGGTTTCCACGCAATTTTCTAGTAATGACAACTAGTTCGGGTTTAGAGTGTACATACTGGAACTTCAAGATACATAGCCTCATAATTATCTTGTTCATTTCTGCACTGGACTTGCATTAGGAACCTTTGGCACAGATATTGTAAAAAACACACATACGATTTTGGCATATTGATGACAATGTGGTTAACTGAAAGCTCTGTCAGTCACCTTGGATAAAAGTCTCAGCAAAATGATTAAATATAAATATAAATTCTTGAATGATCCTTAATTCTGACTACCGCATTTCTGCATTAAAACACATCAAATAAGCCATGGAGACAGTATTTTTCGTTGATCAACCACTACAGAGCTTGCTCCGGTGTACGCTATAGCCCCAAATCGCAAACAGTGGATTAGCTAAGAGTGAAACACTTCCCAAATAGAATTTTTTAACCAATAATATTGTTCAAAACAGCACCAAACCTCGTCAGTAGCTTGCTCAGGGTTCCTACACATAAAATGAAGCACCAACAACGTAGTTAGCGAACCCGCAGAGTTAATTACAGAAGACTGTTAAGAACACTTACCAACTGTCCCCCTACCAGCTCCTCCAACCCCAGCACGAATAATAGATAAACCAAATGTGACAGAATAACGAATCCTTGAGATACTGGGTTGTACTTTCAGCATGTCTTGGCAGGCACAGGTATCAAAGTCTCATGACCTCACCACAGGTGTGCCTCAGAGATCAGTATTAGGGCCCCTGCTTTTTTCTATTTACACTACTGAGACCATTTCTCCCTAACTATCATTGCTATGCGCGGACGACTCTCAACTTTACCTGTCTTTCCTATCTGATGACTCTAGCGTTTCCCATCGGATTTCTGCATGCCTTAAGGACAGGGTCGGACTGGGAATTTTCTCCTGGACCGGCCCACTACTGGACCGACGACCCCCCCGCACACACACACACACACAAGCCCACCGATACCAAAATCCCCCCCCTGATTCCCCCCCATAAATAACAAACACACAGTATCATGCTGTAGCAACACTTCATAAACTGAACCCAAACATTTAGATTTGGACCTATAGGTTATTATATAATCAGTATCGTAATTTCTGTCAACTATGACGATCTCCATGCATGTTCAGTAGCCTATATTTTTCCTTTAGTCAAGCAGTGACATGTGGTTTAATCAGTGTTGGGCAAGTTACTTCAAAATCGTAATATATTATGTATTACTTATTACTGTCATTTCAAAGTAATTCATTACATTATAATATTAATGTCTCTGAATTGTAAGGCATTACACTACTATTGTATTACTTTTAAGTTACTTTTACCAAAATATCTGGAAATATGGATTTGGAATTCTAAATGCCGTTTATTATGCTCAATGCAGCTCATTGCACTTCTAATGGAGGGTGATGTGGTACAACATAATGACTGAGCTAGGCTTAAGGCTAACAGCAGTAGAATGCAATAGGTGCAGTGATGGCTCATGATGCAATACAAGGAACAATCATAGCCAGAATTTTGTTAAAAGAAGACAAAAGGTCAAAGTCTGGTCAATTGTGATAGAAATGCTGTAACTTTAGGCTTAGACCTACTCATTAAAATCAACAGAGAGCCCACTACCTGTATAATGTAACCCAAAACTTAAAGACATGTCAAGATAGGCTACACAGTGCAGCTACTAGCCATTTTTGTGCCCTAACTGGTGAAATACAGTATTAACCTAAGTATGTCATTATATGGCCAACTATAAAGATGTAATCTGCCTGTTCCCAGGGATGGGTAGTATTTCTGAAACATGTAATATGTGTTTCAAATGCAAAATAGTATTTTGTCATTTGTATTTTATTGGGTTGAAGAAAATGTCTCTGTATTTTGTATCAAAATACTTTATTGGTGTGTATTTTTGTATTTTAAAAATACTGCAAAATACTATATGTGAAAAACACAAAAAAAGTAGATACTACAGACAGGTGTAATAAATAATTGGTAATTAGGCAACAATGGTTTATGTTTATCGCAATCAGCTAATGTGAGAACAGCTGTGTTCAACAACACTTACATCTTTTCAGTGACGGCTATTGCTGAAGCATCAGCTCTGGTCTGAAGCACTGGTGTGAAGTGGTACGCAAGTAAAGATGAGCAAATTGACCTGTGCAAGTTCACATAAGGACACTGACAAAGGCAACCATGTCCCATTGTCTCCATGCCAATCTTTAACAGAAAAATGTGATATCTCAACCACAATGACATCAATAGGTGTTGGGTGTGTTTGAATTCTCTTCCTTGTAGCATCCTTTACTGCATTGCACAGTGGGGAGAAGTTCACCTTGTTTAATTAAATAACAATTCTATTTCCTTATTAGCTGCATACTTGAGGTTGGATATTGAGGCACGTCAAGTCTCTCACATACTGGAACTTCAAGATACATAGCCGTATGATTTTCTTATTCAGTTCTGCACTGGACTTGAATTACGAATTTTGGCACAGATACACAATTATGATTTTGGCCTATTGATTATAATGTGGTTAATTGAAAGCTCTGTCAGTCATTTGGATAAGCATCAGCTAGATGACTAAACGTAAATGTAAATTCTTGAATTATTCTTAATTCTGATCACACTACATGAACTTGCATACGGTATACGACAGGGGCCAAATTGTATTGTTTTTTACTATAGTTTTAATAGGCTAACTGTTTGGGATAAAAAAATATTTTTTTTTTGCAGTGCTTCCATACTTCCTTGAAAAAAGTATTTTGAGTATTTTCTAAATACAAAAATACAGTATTTTATTTTGATACATACGTAATATGGTTAGGCCTACTGTATTTTGTAGTTTATTTTGATACATTAAAAATGAGGGTATTAGGTATTTTATTTAGAAATACATGCTGATGTATTTTTGCCCATCCCTGCCTGTTCCCAGCATTAGTACAACACTTTGCGATGATTAGCTTGCAGTATTTTTAAAATACAAAATGTACACAAATAAAGTATTTTGATACAAAATACAGAGCCATTTCCTATTACTATTTTGCATTTGAAACACATATTACATGTTTCAGAAATACTACCCATCCCTGGGAACAGGCAGATTACATCTTTATAGTTGGCCATATGATGACATAGGTTAATACTGTATTTCACCAGTTAGGGCACCAAAATGGCCAGTAGCTGCACTGTGTAGCCTATCTTGACATGTCTTTAAGTTTTGGGTTACAATATATAGGTAGTGGGCTCTCTGTTGATTTTAATGAGTAGGCCTAAGCCTAAAGTTACAGCATTTCTATCACAATTGACCAGACCTGGCTATGATTGTTCCTTGTATTGCATCATGAGCCATCACTGCACCTATTGCATTCTACTGTAGCCTTAAGCCTAGCTCAGTCATTATGTTGTACCACATCACCCTCCATTAGAAGTGCAATGAACTGCATTGAGCATAATAAACTGCATTTAGAATTCCAAATCCATATTTCTAGATATTTTGGTAAAAGTAACTTAAAATAATACAATAGCAGTGCCTTACAATTCAGAGACAGTCATATTATAATGTAATGAATTACTTTGAAATTACAGTAATAAGTAATACATAATATATTACGATTTTGAAGTAACTTGCCCAACACTGATTAAACCACATGTCACTGCTTGACTAAAGGAAAAATATAGGCTACTGAACATGCATGGAGATCGTCATAGTTGACAGAAATTATGATTTGTGCTAACATGTTGTAGAAACACAACCAGAGTTAGGCCTATTTGGTGCAAATCTTCTACATTGGTTATAGTCAGAGATTCACATTAACTGATAGGCTATCACCACAAGTGTATACTAAACGTTTTTGTGTGCCGTCATCACATTTTGCAAAATTAGGCTACCTTCGTTACTAACCTACCAGATACTTTTTACGTGCATTGACTCGCGATTGATTGTGCATCTAATGTAACACTCTTGGAGAGACTTCCATTTTCCAAGTTCCACTTTCACTGTCGTTGTGAGCTAAAAGGCTACTATATGGGAAATACTTTGAAGTTCCTTTTGAGTCCAAACATGAATAGGTTTTCTTTAACCTGTGCTACACTTTTCCACCAAGTTGTGCGAAAATTGTAGGTAGGCCTGCCCGGAGTTTTTTTTTTTTATGTTGACAGACAAACCGCACTACAGTAGCCTACATGGTGCAGTAAATGGAAGCTCTTCGTAGCGCGTGCAACTTACGTCTATAAAAACAATATATTTATGGAATAAAATTAGACACCTCTGATTGCTGTTTACGGTTAAACTGCGATGATGTGAACACCAGCCAGCGGAGAGCACTTATAAAGCCTAGGCTACCATGCATGGACTCGTAGGCTGTATTTCCCCACAAATCCACTTGAGGGGTGGGGCAGGGGGGCGCGATCGTAACACACACTGAACCTGTCCATAGACATAATATACATAGACGCCGCATTGGCTGCTGGAAACAAGAAATGCGGCCGCCATCTTGGACCGGTCATAGCTTCTACTCCTCGTTGCGTTGCAGCAAAAGACACAAGATGACAGCACTGTGCAGCATGTTCCTTCTCAAATCGGCGGACCATACTCGGGGGATTTACTTTTCACAAGTAAGATTTAACATAACCGTACTATTGGTTGTATTTTGTGAATAGAATATTACCAGAGAGCTGAGAAGGAGCAATCTTTGATATTACTGTATGAAAATCGTAGCCATCTAGCTAGGCTATGTTTACTCTGTGTTCACCCGGCTCTGAACTGAGACTTGATAAGTCATATTCCATAACACTGACTTAGATTACAACTGACACAAGAAGGCTATTGTAGAAATAAATCATACTAGATTTGGCCGCTTGAATTTTACACAAGTGGCACAGACTAGCCTATTGGGCAATCGCTAGCTACTTGTAGCCTTGTTGGTGGTAGCCTCACTATTTCCTGAATAAAGTAACTTTTCAATAGCTCAACTTCTTTATTTATCAAGTAGCTTAGCCAGACAAGCTACACTTTTCTTGTCATGTGAAATTAGCACAATTTAAAGTAGCTTCCTATGTAGTGAACTAGCCTACTGCTGTGTTTGTGTTAGGCTACTAATACATTTGACTGGGTGGTAGTTTTGTGTAGTGTTTTATTCATGGCAGAGTAACTGATAGTTTAGCTCACTAAAATGTTGAAGTAGCTTGCCCAACACTGTATTATTCACATGTCATTTACCCTAACAAGAATAAGATGCCTCTCAAATTCCTTTTCATTCATTTATTTATTATTTTGTATCTCTCCAGAACAACTGTCTTGTTCAAGAAGACTGTGAATGAACTGAACGGTCTCCTCACACCCCTGGAACTGAGGAAGGTGCAGCTCTTCATTGCAGTACTGCAGGGCATCTGCTACACTGTGACTGAATGTTTGATTTATGAGCTCCACCTTCATCTACCTGCATTCGCCACTCTGTGTCCCATTTTCCCATCGTCTGGTTGACTCAGTCCTCTTTTATGGAGTTTACCCAGTTTACTATGCCATCTTATTTGCCCACCTGCTGTCTGAAGCACTTTTGTTCTCAGCCAAAGTGTACCCAAGCAATTTTAGCAAGGTGGGAACATACAAAATCATGGTGACGCCTCTCCATCTTTCTGACCACTTCTTCATCCAGTTCAACGTCAGCCTGTCAGAACAGCCTCCGGCTCCTCAGCCGATGGTCACGTTCGCCGCAACATCCGGAACCTGTCTCCAACGCTTTCTCCTCTATGGTTGCCTCGGTCTACCTCCACTCAACTCCTTCTCCTCTCTGGAGGTTAATGAAACCACTGACTCGCTCTGCTCCACACTGACCTCGTGTCTAGGCGAGCTGTGCCCTCTTACCACAAGGCCAGCTCGATCCAAACATTCTCATCCATGGCTAAATGATACCCTCCGATCGCGATGGCGCGCAAACTCAGAGCAGCTGGAGAGGAAATGGCACAAATCCAAACTAGCTGACGACCTCAAAACTACCAGACACTCCTGACCTCCCTTTCAGCCAGCATCACTGCTGCTAAGACTGCTTTCTACCATGACAAAATCAACAGCTACAGACACTTTCGAAAACTTTTCTCAACCTTCAAATCGCTACTCAACCCTCAGCTGCCTCCTCCTCCATCCAGCCTTACTGCAGATACCCTCGCCTCATTTTTTACAAACAAAGTGGCGGCAATCAGCAGTCAATTCTCTACATGCCCACTCAACGATCTGACTCAGATACCGCCTCCTACAACCTCTAGGGACTGCTGGAACATCTTTTTCAGCATTCACGCCTCTCTCTCGAGTGAAGTGTCCAGACTCCTGACATGCAGCCGTCCTACCACATGCTTTCGCTGGACCCTATACCTCTGAGCCTACTTCAGTCCATCAGCCCGACCATCGCTCCAGCTATCACACATGTGATCAATGCCTCACTAACCTCCGGCACATTTCCAACAGCGTTCAAAGTGGCCCGGGTAACACCATTACTTAAGAAAGCTTCTCTCAACCCTGCTCAAAGTCGAGAACTACCGCCCTGTCTCACTACTGCCTTTTTCCTATCCAAAGGCATTGAACGAGCAGTCTCCAAACAGGTCTCTGACTTCCTTTCACAGAACAACCTTCTGGATCCAAATCAGTCTGGGTTCAAAGCGGCCACTCTACCAAACGGCTCTGCTGTCTGTAACAGAAGCCTTAAAAGAAGCCAGGGCGACCGGGGTCATCAGTACTCATTCTGCTTGACTTATCGGCTGCCTTTGACACGGCTAATCACCGTATCCTTCTCTTTATACTGCTGACATGGGAATCTCGGTTCTACTCTCTCCTGGTTTGAATCCTACCTCACAGGGCCTTCGTTTAACGTTATCATGGCTTGGTCAGCTATCCGCACCTCACCATCTCACCACAGGGGTCCCCAGGGCTCAGTGCTGGGCCCCTCCTCTTTGCTATCTACACCACCTCCTTGGGACAGATTATCCGTTCGCACGGGCTTCTCATACCACTGCTATGCAGACGACACACAGCTCTATCTGTCCTTTCCACCTGACGACCCCTGGTTTCAGCACGGATCTCAGATTGCCTTTCAGACATAGCTACATGGATGAAGGCACACCACCTCCAGCTGAACCTCTCAAAGACTGAACTGCTGGTCATCCCAGCTAAACCTACCATACACCACGACATCAACATCAAATTTGACTCCCTGTCTGTTTCACCCGACCAGGACTGCAAGAAATCTAGGAGTTGTTCTCGACAACCAACTAAACTTCTCAGATCATGTTGCCTCAGTCGCCCGGTCATGCCGTTTCGCACTCTACAACATCACGGAAAATCAGGACTTACTTGACTCAAGATGCTACCCAACTTCTGGTTCAGGCAATAGTCATCTCACGACTTCGACTACTGCAATGCCCTCCTGACAGGTCTCCCAGCCTGCGCAGTGAAACCACTTCAGATGATCCAGAACGCTGGGCGGCCTGGTCTACAACCAACCCAAAAGGGCATGTTACCCCGCTGCTCATCCAGCTACACTGGCTACCTATGGCGCCCCGCATCAAATTCAAGTCTCTAACGCTTGCCTACAAAGTAGTCTCCGGTTCTGCTCCCACCTACTTGAATGCCCTCATACAGACTTACACTACCTCCAGACCGCTCGCTCCTCTGACGAAGGACGCCTAGCTCTACCACCGCACGCCTCAAGCCAATCCAAACTTTTTCTCATCTGTTGTTCCTCGTTGGTGGAACACACTGCCAGTTCCTACAAGGGCAGGGACATCCTTTTCCACTTTCAAAAACTCCTGAAGACCCAGCTCTTTAGAGAACATCTACTCTCTTAGCAACACTTACAACAAGTCTTACTGATCCTAGCACTCACCAGCCGTTTAAACTGACAAGTAACTGCTAAAAACAGCACTCACCGACGCCTTATTCTTACTGTACTCTAATGTTTTTTTTTTAAACTGTCCTAAAATTGTGAGAATTGTTCTAAAACTTACTGTTTACCATGTTGTTAGTCGCTTTGGTTAAAAAGCGTCAGCCAAATGTAATGTAATGTAATGTAATGTAACAAAATTACATGCACCAGTTGTCGAAATCATAGAACCAACTGCATGACTGTAACTCTGTCTCACTGAGCCTGGGAAGACACTCCCTGATTCTTTACTGATTGCAATGAACGGGTTGATCTTAGCAGTTTCTAAAATGTTTCTTAATTCCTTTTTATTTAATCTCTTCATTGGGGCTGGAACCTTTCTGTAAACTGTAAATAACAGATGCTGTTGATGAACCCATTGACACTGTACAAGTGACAAGTCACCTTTTTGTCTTGAATTGATGAACTGTTACACTTACTATGCCAAACCAATGTCTGTTTTTTAAGGATCAGAAACAAACCTACAAACTTGCACTTTACAATATTTATGGAACTTGTCTAACAAATGCTGTTGATATTGAACCCAGTTACTCCATTTCCTTCATGCCACACTCTGTTCATCACTTTATTTTTGATGGCACTGAACTGAAAATGTTAATGGATTTTTTTCTGTAAATTTAACTCATTAAAACTTGTATCAAACCAGTTTTTGTCTATGCTGTCAAACGTGGATTAGTTATGAGAATAAGAATAATCAGAATAAGTTGTTAGGAGGTTTACAACTTATTCTGAGTCGATTTTCCCAAATTTGTCACTAAACCACATAGGCCTACTTGGAATACCCCTCTGATGTCTGAATGGCACTGATCTCACTTAAATGTTTATGGAACCTTTCTGTGGACTGAATAATGCTGTTGATGGAACTTTTCTGTCAACTGTGAACTATATTTAACTCTTGTATCAAAACTTGTATCAAACTAGTTTTGTCTATGCTGTCAAACATGGATTATGTTCCCAGTTTTGATGTCAGGTCACTTTATCATATATCAGAATATTCTATTACTGTTAAACCCACTATGAATATTAAAATACGCTAAATCATGTGTCCTGTATCATAGCAACATGTATGACCTTTGCAGCAAAACAAACCGCGTGAGAATCTGTCGGTAAATTATTAATTAAGTGCGCTGACAGCTCATCTCACTGGCCAAACAGATTACACTGAGTGGAGTGGATGACCGGTCCAAGATGGCGGCTCCAAATCTCGTCAGCGCTAGTAAGGAGTAGCGGTCGATGCGGCGTCTATGTATATTATGTCTATGGAACCTGTCATGAAGAGGCCAAAATGATTGACCTGTCACCCCCCAATCCAAATGGATGCAACTGCATTTATAGGCTAAGCCTAGGTCTACATGACGGGCCGCAAATAGGGTTAAATAACTTTTAAAAAAAAATAAATCCCGGAGGTCACCGGCCCACATGTGGACCGGCCCACCGTGCATTTGCGCGGTTGTACAGATACCAGTCCGAGCCTGCTTAAGGATATTTCAGTCTGGATGGTGGGGGGGGGGCGTGAGGCACCTGATGCTAGAAAATCTCACCAGAAGTTGTTATTTAAGGGGTTATTTTTAAAAAAATTCTTCTGGGGGAGCATGCCCCCAGACCTAACTAAGCTGTTACCAACCTTTTGAAGTGGGGGGCCCATTTCACATCTGTGTACATCTGTGCCTGGGGGGCCCATTTCACATCTGATAATCCGCCCATGTGTGCACACATTTTGCTACATAGTGCGGAAGTTTTACGCACTTATTTTAATAAATGGTGCACTCATCTTAGTAAATAATGCACTTACTTTATTCAATTCTACACATAAGCGATACATTTACAGAGTGAGTCCCCCAAATCTCACTCCAAGCTGAGCTCAAAACTTGAGAACCCTGCATGCAGGCAATCAGACACACGCACACACACACACACCCCATTACCCCCACACATCAACTCACAATCGACACACACATGCAGGCAAGCACACACACACACACAAACACATCATTACCTCCACACAGACACTCACTACGAAATCACACACACAGAGAAGCACACATATACACAAAAGCAAACGCACACATGCACACACTCATTTACATTCATAGAAGTTGCAAGAGTAGGGGGGTGAACAAAGGCAAGATTTATTTTTGCGGACAGAATGTACTGGACAGAGGTCCGGTCATATTTTGTACCACTTTGTGGTACATCTAGTTAATATTCATCCTGGACTTCACGTGTAAACGTTTCCACTAACTTCAATAGCGGTAGCTGTGTCCTCCTACAAAAGAGTACAGTTATAGGTGCTCGAAGCGATACTGGGTAACGTCACTTCTGATGATGTTCAAACAAAACAGAGAGCTAGCTCGCTACTCCCTCCCATGCAATTGAACATTTCCTAAACGCTCATCACGTTGGTGATTTGCTGGCACAATTTGTTATGTTTTCTTGGCCCAGGTTGTTGTTTTTTTTTGCCGTTTTGTATGCGTTTATGTTAAATGTTTTAGCCTAAAAGACGTGTGAGATCACTTAGAACACCTTTGACCATCAGCTGTATATTTACACTGGGTTATACCTAGTACTTTCACGTTTACGGTGTCTTACTTCACAATAAACTAACCTACAGTAATTAAACCATTTTCAATGGGCACATCCCATCATGTTATTATTCAAAACACCAGCAAGAGAAGGCTACACTGTTTCAACCATATTGTTTAAAATCAATAATAAACACAGCATCGGACTTACAATGCATGCTGGGAACTAACTAAAGCTAAATTATAAAGTGTTGCAACCTCAACATTAAAAGACACTTCCAAATCAGCACAGCTCCGGTGCTTTATTGAATCCTTGGTCGAATCAAGTTTATCGTTACCAGGCAACCCCCACAATGAGTCACTCTCTCACACACACACACAGGCTTGTTAGGCAAAATCACCTCCGTATGACACAATGACAGATCTACTACACTCATACAAAAAATTCGACCTTAATTAATCCGAAACGTTCCCAAAAGGTTCACTGATAGTTGCCCAAAACTATACCTTTAGGGAACGTTCTGGGAACGTCAGTTAAAGGATACATTTTTTTTATCCTTAATGTAAGTTCCCAGTTCTCGGAACATTCTCTGAAGGCTACACAACACAATACCTTTAGAAGGCGTTCCAAGTCTCGGACATCGTCAATGCATTCCCAGATTGAGTATTGTTGCAGGGCAACCACAAGTCAGCACCAGTCAGAGGCTACATTCAGTGTCACCACATCACCTAAAGTAGCCTATTGGTTTTACAAAAAATATTTGGCAATATTTTACACCTAAAGTATTGTGATACAAAAATACAAAAAGCCATTTTCTTCAACAAAATAAAATACAAAATGACAAAATATGCATCAGAAATCCTGCCTATCCCTGGCTGTTGGCTGCAGCAACTTGAGCTAGGTAGTAGGTGGTACTGATTTATTTGTGTTTGAATTTTATGATTATGTCCATTTTGATCCAATTTGATGCTTTGCTATGTTGCCCACACAAAATGCCAACCAGTCCAGCCAAATGTAGTAGGCTAGAACCGGCCCTGATTCACTCTATTTGACCATTTGTATTGTATAATTGGGGGCCAAGCAGCGAAGCTGCGAAGACCCCCATTGAGTTACTAGCTTTTCCTATTATTATAGCCGCTGCTAGCGAAGCTAACGAAGCTAGCGAAGCGGTCATATAGGGATTGTTATTTTTTTCTACTTTTTCTTCATCTACTTCCTGAATTTTTGGTCAACGATACCCGGGACACCGAACCACCGGGGCACATGAAATTTGGTGGGTATGTAGCCCCACTATACTTTTACGGTCTCCGGGGGCCACTCCCCCACCGCGCTGTGCCCCCCGAAACCCAAAAAATGCAGTTTTTCCTAAATTACTACCTGAACCGTGGCACCGAGGATGAAGAAATTTTTATGGTATGTTGGTCTCAAGGGCCCACATCAACCTAGCCCATAATCACTCATTTGTGATTTGCACCCCCCCGGTAAAAAATTAAAATGCAATATCATTCTGCTTTAATCGCCCCTCTCTTCAGTTAAGATGTTCAGAACTGCACCAAATGTTATGTGTATGATTAACCTGACATTCTCTGGGGGTATGCCAAGTTTCGTAGAATTTCATCCATGGGGGGGTCTAAAAAAATTAAGTTATGTGTACATTTAGTGACTGTACACTCATTGGCCTGTAGATGGTGGTGCACACATATACACACGCACACACACACACACACACAGGTACGCACATACCATCAGTATTGGCAATTACAACGGCCGATACATAATTACAAATTCAGTAGGATTAAAGGAAAACCAAATATTCATCATAATAATAATTTGGCTGCATTTCCAGTATTGGCGTCACGTAGTCGTTTGTCCACCAGATGGCGCATCGTTGCAGTGAGACGTAATTTTGTTGGAAGTTAATCTAAAGTGGGTTGGAAAGACACTACGCTTCCTACAAGGACAAGACTGTAGTTTACCGCTGAGAACGTCTAATAAGGGTAGGATGATTTCTGCATGACATGTAATTCCCATTTCTTCTTGAAGCCGAAATAAATCTGCGAATGTTTATCGGACATGCTTGGTTTTTACTGCAGGTAGGCTACGTTAATCTTAAATTATATCAATAGCCTAGAGTAGGTAAAATAATGTTACCGTTAGCATTGGTTGAGTGATAGAGGCCAATTTGATTATTGAGGTATTTGTAGAAAACCATAAATGCGGTTATAGGCTACCAAGAACATTGATAACAGCACTAATGGCATCTTTCGACTGTCATCTCATTTGCTTATAACCATAATCTAGGCTACTAACAGGAGCTAAGTGAGTTAGCCACAGCACGTTCGCTACGTGATGGTTTTCTAATGGAACATATAGGCTACCTGAAAGATAACCTGATGATGCATCCTAAACATCGGGCTGGGACATTTAGCTCAAAGTCTCAAAAAGCATCTGAGTCAACGTTCATTCCCAAACACCCATATAGGCTACTTCAATCCTCTATTTTCAAAGGTGATTCAATTTAAATACATCAGACATGCCTATCCCTGGCTGTTGGCTGCAGTAACTCAAGCTAGGTAGTACTTATTGTTTTGTGTTTGTTTTGTGTTTATGTTAGTTTTGATCCAATTTGACAGCTGTGCTATGTCCCCCCAAAAAATTCTACCAGCCCACCCAAATATAGTAGCCTAGCCTAGGTTAGAACCAGCCCTGCCCTGCATGGAGACATATTTTACGATAATAATGGAGAAAATGTTAGCAAAACTCATTCATCTATTTGCGCAACAGCCCAAGTGCGTGATGCGCGTGGGAGCGGTGGCACTGCCAGGCTACACGAGCTTTTTCTGCATTTCTATCCCTTTATTCTCTTTCATTCAAGTTCACAGCTCAAAGCTGACATGCACTAGAAGAGCATAGTTTGTGTTTTATCAAGAATCAAAAAGATGGCGCCACTTTAGATGTTTCATTAAATGACTTGTGCTATTTCGCGAGGCATAGTGAGATCTTTCGGTTTCGCACACAAAGTGCACTATTATGTTCTTCATATCCTTGTCTCTGACAAGCTGAATATAATGAGCGTAGGCTTATGTCCATCCCGCAAATAGAGTCCGACTTCCGAGTCTGCTGCAGCCACGGTCTTCTTCAACCAGTATCAGGAGATAACATTCTACTATTTACTGCGTTACTGCAAACAGCAATATATTACAGTAATTACATTACTTTTGTAACGCATTACTCCCAACACTGGCCAGCATAGCCTAGTGACAATTTATGTTGTGTAATAGGCCTAGCATAGGGCCTACCTTATATCGTTTATAGTTTAACAGTCACGGTTTTGTCATAACTCCCACTATGCATTTTTGCATTTAGAATAGCTCTGAAACCGGGGGCAAACACGTCGCGGGGGGGAGCGCCAGTGCGTGGATATCTCAATTGCAAAATTAAACAATATTTCTATCGGGCGCCTACAATGGACTAGGCTGGGTGAACTCAGCCTGATCTGCCGGCGATTCATTTTCGATTTCTTAAAAGATTGAGCTTGGTCTGGCGAAAGCCAGACTAACCATGGACCTCATAGTTGCAAAATGCAAGGGAACATGAATCAGCATATTATTTGCACAAACAATAACGGACAGTAGCTCTTCAACTTGGCCCGTTAAAATGTGTATGAACAGTCTAGCAACGCATTTCATGAAGGCCCTTTTGGACATGTCAGTTATTTGCACCACTGGGTAAAACGGCATTTGTTTTAGACTACTGGTATTTAATTTGTGCATTGACAATAAAGCTAAATATCATATGAACTAGATGACTAAACTTATGCATATGTAGAAGAAGAAACATTCACAAAAATCCATGACATGACCTCTCTTCTTGATAGCTGTTGAAAACTGCATGGAACTGACAGGGATTGTTTTGTTTAATAATAAAGAAATAAACACATTATGCTGCTACCTTCTGCTTTTCCCAAATACAATGTAGCCTAAAGGTGTACCTTTCATCAGTCCAGTTGCAATGGATGGACTGTGATGAACTGCCCTACTTGTGATTGTTTAGATATTTTAAAGGTTTTATTAGCCTAGAAATCTAGACGCACCCTAGCGGCGGCAAATTAATTTGCTCAGCCTGTACGTCTAGTATCAAACCATAGGGATTTCTATTGGCTAACACCGTGGATGTTATTCAATCACAGCGCTCTATTTTGTTAGAGAGTCTTAAGGCGGGCTTAACAGGATAACGACAGTCCTGCGACGGTGAACAACAAGGAAGGTGGCTATGGCGAACGAAGAGCGGTTGTTTGAATCGGCGTTGGCGTCAACTTTGGAGAAGTTGGACTTGTGCTTTTCTTTGAAAGTTGAGCAACACAATGCACTTAAGTCATTCCTTTCGAAGAAGGATGTATTTGCCGTTTTGCCGACCGGATACGGATATGGTCGTAGCGCTGGCCTATTGCATGCCTAGGCAGTTTGAAAGACAATTCTCTGCCCACCCCTTGGATTAAGCGAGGTGAATGGTTCGATGCCAGACTATACATTTCAATGATATAGGATGGCCCGCCAGGCTAAGGTTTTATAACAATGCTACAAATTTTTTGGCAAGTGCTACAAATCTATTCACCTTTGCAGCGCCAGTAGGCTACTTTGTGTGCGGCCCGCAAACACATTCCAAACAAGCATACACAAAAGTTTCAAGAGTGGGGGATGGAGTAGAAGATGGAGACAAATTCATTTATATGATTTATTCTTGCGATATGGATGTACAGAGGGTCCCCGTTAAAAATTGACACTTCATTCACGATAATGGTGATTCACGCAGCTGGGTGACATGTAAGTACAACTGCAGCCGCTTGGGGGCAGCATAGTCCGCTGTGGCGTTCAACGGTCGAACCGGACGGCGCATTCGACAGCAAGGGCTGTGATTGGCCGAGTTTTCAGCGCGTTTCTCTGTTTTTAGCAGCCCCTGCAACATGCTAATCCACTGTAGCCTAAGCTTTGTAGATAATGTTAAACATAGTTTTGGATTCAGTGGCAAGATTTCTTGATTGTATAGTGCCTGTCTCTCAGTAATGTTTTAAAATGAGAGCTTCGTCAGCTGGCAGTAGGCTACTTTGTCGGTAGTCATGAGAAGTTAAACTTGCTAACAGAACAAAAAAAAATGCTGCCCAGAAACCTTGTGAATAGTTCTGACACTAACGAGGTTGAAATATAGCCTTTGCCTACAGCATCTCCTTAACAGTAATGTTAACAAAATGACAGCATTCATATGACAAAGGAAAACGAATCCGGTCACTCAAGACTGTGCCGCCGTGGGGCAGAAGGCGGCTTGGTGGCCGTCCACAACGTTATAAACTTAACCTAAATAGTCGGCTGCTGTAAGCTACAATCGGATTTTATTGTATACCCTGTTGTCTCAATGATGATAACATCTCATTTCCGACTATATTTCAAAGTGTGCCGTTCATTTGCATTATTAACATAACATCGTTATTTTGTCATTTTTGGCGAAGACATGCATTCCGTTAGGGATATTGAACATATTTAACATTCTCTAACCATCGTTGATTTCGAATTGGTGCAGTTGTCAGCACAAAACTCATTTTATTCTTTTGCTCTTTTGCATTGCTCTATGCTGTTCTATGGTGCTTTCTGCCTCTTGGTTGCGCCGCATGTTTTAAATGACGTTTCATAGAAATCCATATATAATGAGCGCATAAAGCGACTTGTTGACGTTTTGGGACATTAATCTACATGTAGGCTACGTTAAGCTTTAAGGATTGTATGTCCTTAATTTATTTATATAGGCCTATTTAGGCTACTTGCAAAACCCTGGATACTTTTATTGCCACACAACAATATTGGTGGTATTTGTTACATTAGCTTCAAAAGGCACCGCTTCAGAAAGCTGCACTGCTTGTGAAAGAAGGGGGTGGGGGAGGGGAGCTTGCAGCCAAGTGTCGGAAAAATGCATAGCCTACAACACAGAACCCGCTTCTCGCATTAGTCACTGACAGTAGACACGCTTCCAGCCTAATGACTTTCACACATTTTGAATGATTTACAGTATGCCTAGACACATTAGCGCTGTCAATCAGACTCAACCCTCTTGACGTTTGGTGATTAATTGATAGCTGTTTTGGGACACGTTAAAAAAAACTCTTTATAGTAGGCCTACAATATCCCAATATTGTATTGTGTTTGGCTCAACTGTCTCTGAAAAGGCATTTTTGGCATTCTGAAATGAAAAGGCTTTTTTTTTTTGCGAAAAACGTTTTTTATTTGGATTTCGATTCAAATCAACGAGTTGGCTGGTTGCAAATGACATGTCAAGTCCATTTCAAGTCAATGTAAAATGGAAGCAGCAGTAGGGGATCCCATAGCCCTGGGAAGATCACATTCCAGTTGGTCCTCCATTTAAGGCTATGACCTGCTCAATGACTTTGTCCAGGTGATCTATGTAGTTATTGCAGACCTTTGTGGTGAGTTTGTACCTCCAAAATGACTCTATTGCTGAGATCAGTTCGTCTCTGCTCGTGGGTTTGGCCTCGCAGCGAATATATAGTTTCATCGAAGCCCAGACTAACTCTATGGGGTTCAGATCCGGCGACTCTGCCGGTGTTGGCACCCAGTTGATCCCCTCACTCTGAATGCAGGCTCTGACACTGGTAGCGGTGTGTTTTGGATCATTGTCTTGGAAGAATCTATGTGTAGACATGAGGAAACGCTCTCTCAAGTATGGACCGGCAACTTTTTTGATGATCTCTTCCGCGTAAAACTGTTGATCCATAATACCATCAAAATGAGGAGTGGGCCGGCCCTGGCGCGAAATCCACCCCCCAGGCGTGCAGTTTGACTGGGTGCTTAACTCTAGGTTTTGCCATGCCCCTAAAGTTTGTCTTTCTCCAGCACTGCAATGCAAAACGTTCCAATGCCACTGTTGACTCATCGGTGAAGAGAACGTCATCAGACTTTTCACCAGCAGTCTTCCATTCTTGCGCTTGACGTAGACGCAATTCTTTGTTTTTTTCCCGGGTCATTGGGATAAATCTGGGCTTCCCAAAGTGCCAGCCAAGAGCCCGGACTGCCTTTCTCACTGTGTTTAAACCCATCGTCATGTCGTGCCGCCTTTGGAAAAGCGCTCTCACTTTTCTTGCCGGTAACTCGTCATCTGTTTTCAGGATGGAGTCTATTATTTCCATCACCTGACTGTTCAGTTTTCGTGTCCTTCGTTTATGCTTCAACACAACAGCATGTCGGCAATGACGCCGAATAGTGCCCAAGGAAGGTTTAATTCCACTCATCTCCAGATGTTTGGCGATAGACCGAGTCGTCCAGCCTTTCTTCCGCAGACTCTTGATGACCTCACTGACTTCCGTGTTGATCACAGCCATCTCTAACAATGGCAGTGAAACACTGCTATTTATCTTGACCAGTGGGTGTGAATTAGTTACGCCCCTTCGCAGCTCCTCCCCCGCTCGTGATATAAATATATGTTCAGCTGACAGTAAAAGTTATTCTGCTGTAGCTATCTACAAAATATAATCTACAAGCCTGTCTACTGTGATGGAGACCAGAAGTTTCTACGGTGGGAAAGAAGTAAGAGGACCCCCTTCCAAAGTGGTGAAGACTCTCTTCCCACCAAAGGAGAACTCATCTCCTGGAGCTGCGGGCGTGCAAAAAAAGAGTAAGTTTTACATCAAGTAGCCTAAATGTTGATGTTTGGAGAATCAGAAGTTACTTTGCTATTACTGCAGTATATTAAAATATCTGTTCATATATTATATATATTATCTACAGGCTCTAATTTTTTGTAATGTTTCTGTGTTACAGGTGACTGCAGTGAAACGTCCGCCATCATCTTTGCCGAAAGCAAAACGTCAGAAGCGTTTCGTCCAAAAAAAGGCGGTAAGTGTTATTGTGTAGTCTAGGCCTCAACACTACAACGAAAGTTCCCTGCTATGGGGAGGAGTGAACTGAAGGACTGCATCAATAAGATCAACGAATTCCTCCGCACAACACGCAGATCTTCCCAGGGATTCAACGTGCTTTAAATTTAGACTGTAGAATGTAGACTGTTCATTATTTCAATAAATACGTTTTCTCTGAAGCACTTTCCCGACTTCGTCTTTCTATAGGCTAAGCATATCATGGAGATAGAGTAGAAAACTGGATTTAACTAAACAAATGTAACTAAGTAAACTGATTGTTTACTCTACAGTAGGCTATGTTCCCCCTCTCAGGCTGTACAGTAGGCCTATTGAAAGTAGGCTAATGAGCTCAATAGACACGTTAAGCTCCCATTAGGAAACTTTAGTTGCAGACTTTCACAACTGATTGTTTAGCCTACAGTAGCCTACTGTAGGCCTACTCTACAGTAGCCTAGGCTATAGGTTATGTTCCCCCTCTCAGGCTGTACAGTAGGCCTATTGAAAGTAGACTAATGAGCTTAGACACATTAGCTTCCAGCCTAATGACTTTCACACATGAATGATTTACAGTAGACACATTAGCTCCTCCACGCGATGGCTTAACTAGGCCTAGTAGGTGCAGCAAGTGCAGTCGCACCAGGGCCTGTGACCTCCGTCGCTACCCCGCAATGCAATTGCTGGAAAATTCTATACCGGTCCTTTCTGACTACCTGCGTGCCTTTGACCAGGCCAAGGCTACAGCGCAGACACTTTCGCAAATAAATGGGGTTCAGAGTACATTTGAAAATGTTAGAGCACGGAGAGTGAAGCGTCACTTTGATGAACTATCGGAAGATGAACGCTTAACCGATGCAGAGAGATACTTCAAAGTGCAGGTATTTAATGCAACTCTGGACATCATAATCAGTCAGCTCTCCCAAAGATGTGCAAGTATGCGGGAAACTTGTCATGTGTTTGAGTCTTTACGTCCTATGATCCTTCAACTCGCAGGTGATGATGAACTGCTTGAAAAGGCAGTACGTTTGTCAGACCATTATAGCATGGACATTGCACAGACATTCCCAACACAACTCCTCTCATTTAGGTCTTGCTTTAAAGCAGAGATTTCACAGAAGTCATCTATTTTTCAACTTGCCAAAAGGCTGGTGGTAGATTATGACAGTGTAACATCCACATTCGGGGAAGTGTGTACTGCTCTCATGTTGTTTCTACATTGCCTGTGACTGTGGCAACAGCTGAAGGATCTTTTTCCAAATGTTCAACAATTGGTTTTATCTGCGGTGTTATTTTTTGCATTTTGAATATGACTCGCTCCAGCACGTCTACTTTTTTGCACGGTGCTTTCTTAAAGGAGCTGCACCATTTTCATATTAGAATGTTTTGTCAAGTGTAAGCTTAAACTACCGTGATCAAATTAAGTTTCCGTGCCCCCGCTGAAAGTCTCTTATGCTCTTATGCGCTTATCGTTACACTATCAAATCTATAAGTAACCGTGACAAATAGGGTATAAGATATATAAACTCACGCTATTGTATTATCATATATGTTTGGTAATGGCTCAGCTTTCTCTGATTGTTCTACTGACTTGGAAACTGCATCATGGAAGCAGTAAGTCAAGTCGCATCAAAAATAGTAGTGGCAGAACTCCAAAGTGACACCTTGTGGTTGTTTGTGTCAACTGCAGTTTGTGCCATTTCTGCTGAGAAAATGGGGATCGTGATTCCTGAAGGAACCCGTCCAAACTTAACGGGGACCCACTGTACAGGACTGAGCGGCGGTCATATTTTGTACCGCTATGCGGTACATCTAGTTACACTTCCGCCATTGGCAGCCCATAGAACGCAGAAAGTTTCGGGACACTCCACTGACCATTCACACTCATTTACGGACCTCTAAACCCAGCCATCTAGCGCCACCAACAGGTCAAAATCTGGCCGAAAATTGAACCGCTGGGTCTAAAGTTATGAAATTTGGCACACTGATTCAGCACTGTCCCATGATCACTCTCACCAAATTCCAGAACTCTATGCCCAACACTCTAGTGCATACCTGTCAACACTCCCGTTTTTCCCAGGTTTCTCCCGTATTTCAAGGTCATCTCCCAGCACCCTCCCGTTTGTTATTTCTCCCGGAAAACTCCCGTAATTTGCATGGCCATTAAACTTTATTTTAAAATCATTGATCTATTCAGGTTGCCAGATTGTGTATGAAATACACCCTACACATACACGATCACTTAGTTTCAATTTCAACCGTTTTGTCATAGGCTAATACCTGGCAACCCAAAACCCAAATAAGGAAGCGGGTGCTGACTGCGCAGCCGGAGTCTCGTCGTAAGCTAGTGGGCTAGTTGAATGGCCTACTCCAGAACTAGCTGGAATTTAATTGATTAACACATCACATAAACTGTTAATGAGTGTTGTTGATACACTAAACTTGTGCCCTCGGAACCAAATCTGACAGCAAGCAGCTTTGGAGTTTTGGAAGTAGGCTGCAGGCAGGCAGCTGGTGGATACATAACTGGCATGCGTAAGGTAATGGTAAGGTAAAAGCAACGACCGTAATGCAGTGTTGAAACACGTGTATGAAACGTATTACATATGCAAACACTGATCCGGTATCCCCCCCCGAAAAAAACTCCCGTTTTTGGAAAGCTAAATGTTGACAGGTATGCTCTAGCACAACCAATGGGTCGAACCTGGATTGCATTCACGCATGTGACCATTGAACGGTGCGTCCGATTTTCACATATCAGGCACCGTTGGAATCCCTGGACCGACCTAAGTTCAATGACCCCTATTACATCACTTTCCGCCATATTGGACCTCCGCCACATTGGATTTAGTCCAAACTCTACGAAAAGTTTCAGTGGTCAGAAATTTCATCCGATTTTCATGGAACTTGGTGGAGATGATCTTCTGCCCAATCTACTCAGATTTTTCAATTTCATTTTTGTTTGCCCGTGACAGCCAATCAAATATGGTGATGAAGCCCCCAAACAGGAAGTGGACTAACATCTCTGTGGTACTTTGAGTTAACATAACAAAACTCGATACCATTAGTCACGACACTGTCCCAATCACTCACAGCAATTTTTATACATTGAACACTCTAGTGCCACCACCAGTTCAATGCTGGACATGCGTTCATGCGTGTGATCCTTGACTCTTTTGTCTGATTTTCACAATTCAGGTAGCGTCTGAATCATTGGACCATCCCGAGTTCATCGACTCCTATCCCGTCACTTTCCGCCGTATTGGACCTCCGCCATATTGGATTTAGTCCAAACTCTACAAAAAGTTTCAGCGCTTACAAATTTCATCCGATTTTCACGGAACTTAGGGGAGATGATCTTCTGCCCGAGCCGCACAAACGATACTTGCCAGATTTTTCAATTTCATTTTTGTTTGCCCATGACAGCCAATCAAATACGGCGACAAAGCCGCCTAACAGGAAGTGGACTAACATCTCCGTGACGCTTTGAGTTAACATAACAATACTCAATACCATTAGTCTGGACACTGTCCCAATCACTCACGGCAATTTTCATGCACATACATTGAACACTAACTAACAGGAAGTGAGCTAACATCTCGGCTACGCTTTAATGTATGAAGTCCAAACTTGGTACAGGGACTTGGTATCTGATTGTGAGGACGCACCAGGAAATTGGCATCATTTGGCCTCTATAGGGGGCACTGCAATACAGGAAGTGAGCTTGTATCTCAGCAACGCTTTCAGGTACAAAGTCCAAACTTGGTATAAGGACATGTTACCTGATTATGATGACGCCCTAGGAAATTGGCATCATTTGGCCTCTATAGGGGGCGCTGCAATACAGGAAGTGAACTCGTATCTCAGCAACGCTTTGATGTATGAAGTCCAAACTTAATACAGAGACAAAGTAGCTGATTGTGAGGACATGCAAGAAAAGTGGTCTCATTTGGCCTCTAGGGGTGCTGTAATAGATAAATTGAGCTCACATCTCAGCAACTCTTTGGTGTATGAAGTCCAGGGACACGGTAGCTGATTCTGAGAACGCACAAGGACATTGGTGTAATTTTCACCTCTAGGGGCACTATAACAAAGTAAATAAGCTTATTTCTCAGCCGTTCTTTATCCAATTGCAATCAAACTTGTTGTGAGTGCTTGCTCATGCCATGGCAACTTCATTCCTGCTATAGCGCAATGCTTGGCCCCCACATTGCTGCTTGCAGCTATATTATTGGATTAGAATTACACATTACCCCCTTTAGGTACATTCCATTTAAAATAGTTAGCGGTACTTGGGAAGTTTCTCCAGTTTCTCAAAGAGTATGCTACATCATGCAACAGTTTCTCTAAAAGTTTTCAACATTACAATATTCTAGAGCAGTGTTTCTTACCGGGGACCACTGGTGGTCAGCAAGCTAACCCAAGTGGTCCGTGAGCAGACATGATAAAATATAAAATAGATCAGTGGTTTGCAATATTGAACCAACTTGTTAATCCAAACAGTTCTGCAACACTGCCTATGTAAGTTACGTCAGTTTAAATCATATGAATCTTCTGACACAAAAAGCAAGGTGCAAATACGATAAGCAAGGTGGTTCAGTGAGTAGGCCTATTGTGTAATATAGCCTACTGTTACAGTTTTTTTAGCTAGATGGTTAATGAGGTATTTTATTGGTTAAGTGGTCCTTGGTCTGAAAAAGTTTGAGAAACACTGTTCTAGAGAATAGGAGATAAAAGAAAGTAAAGAACTTCCTGCTCTGCGAGACCAAACTACGCTCATCGTTATCTCTCAGACTACTCCACTTCCTGCTCTGCGAGACCAAACTACGCTCATCGTTATCTCTCAGACTACTCCACTTCCTGCTCTGCGAGACCAAACTATGCTCATCGTCATCTCTCACACTACTCCACTTCCTGCTCTGCGAGACCAAACTATGCTCATCGTCATCTCTCACACTACTCCACTTCCTGCTCTGCGAGACCAAACTACGCTCATCGTCATCTCACACACCACACAGACTATTCCACATCAGCCATGTCATCTTCACTGAGCAACATCCAACAGTTTATTGATAAAAGTTTTTTTTTTTTTTGCATTGACAAGAAAGATTCAATACATCAAAACATCTTCAGGAACCACAATGTGAATGACAGGGTGTTGAACCTGCAGAAACCATGATATTGCACACATTAAAGCATACAAAAACCGTTTACAAACAGTTTCGGATAAATATCATGCATACAAAAATAGACACTGTTTTTTTTTTTCATTGTTACATCATCATTGTTCACATTATTGCTACCCGTTGCCTTTCTCTTCGCCTCTGAGTGCAGAGTTTCAAGTTGACCTGGTAGGTAGCTTCAGACAAACAAGACATGAGAAAAACCCGACATGAAGCACAACACACACTTGCACTGCAGATCTCGTACACACACTCTCCAGTTGTGTTTGGCATGTTATGCTCCCACCAGGAGGTTTCAAACAGACCACAGAGGAAGCACTGCACACTCGACAGGCGCACACAGACTCCAAAACCCAGGTATGTACAGACACCATGGACAGTGGTCATGCAACAGAGAAGCAACAGCGCACCATTGGTGTCTTGTTTTTTTTCTTAAGGGTCTTCTCTGAATATATCTTATATATAAACGAGAATTAGAGAGGGCGTAAGGTGATTCAGTGCGTGAGGAGGGACAGGAAGTGTGTGAGAGAGAGACATAGAGAGAGTGAGAGAAAGATGGAGAAACAGAAAGATTAAAACTTCTGAAGTAACTCCAGTGTTCTGGCCTGAAAGGTGAAGAATGAGTCTGACACAAAAACAGGCTCAGTACTTCCCATCACTAGCGTTCAATACAGCTAAGAAAAGGGGCTATCATAATAATCAAATACCTACAGGTAGTCTGTGTGTGTGAGAGAAAGAGAATGTGTGTGTGTGTGTGTGTGTGAGAGAGAGAGAATGTGTGTGTGTGTGTGAGAGAGAGAGAGAGAGAATGTGTGTGTGTGTGTGTGTGTGTGAGAGAGTGCAGAAACTGATTTAATGACCATGTAATGCAGAGCTGCTGACAGAAACAGCTGTCCCCCGCCATAAACCTCAATAGAATGTAAAGTGTGTTACCATGGTGCTTTGCAGAAAAGGCCAGAGGGAGACGCAGTGTCCAGCTAATCTACCCTGTCAGAGGTAACCTGGAAACCACTTAACCATACTTATGGACCGCTTCAGTTCATGCAGCCATTGACAAACAGCTATTGTGTCTGTGAGCAGCGTTGTGTGTGTGTGTGTATATGTACGTGTGAGACAAAAAAAGAGAGAGAGAGAAAGCAAGGATGCAAAACATCACATAGAAAAAAAATAGAGTCCAGATTCTGCAAAAGGAACAGACATGTGATATACTCTGAGTGAGAGTGCATAGGGTGAGAGAGGGCAGGGGCCCATGGAGGTCAGGGTGATGCCTATAGAGGTCAGCAGGCTCTAGAGTTGACCTGGGCTGGACCGAGAGCTGTCCTGAGGCTCTGCTCTGCTAGGCTCTCTTTGGCTCCCAGGGGGTTGACAATAACAGTAGTATGCACAGGAACAGTCAGGGTGGCGTTCCCCATGAAACCGGCTGGGCTACGGTTCTGAAACGAGCAGATGGAACCAGACCGGACGGGGCCGCAGTCAGATCTCGGACGGAGGCTGCCACAGTGTGGGTTCTGAGCCGGTTCTGATCCAACTCTCAGCTCTGCGTGTAGCCCAGGCTTCAGAGAGAGACTCTCTCCCACTCTCGTGTGTGTGTGTGTGTGTGTGTGTGTGAGAGAGAGATGGAGCTCTGCTCTAGGAAGGGAGACGGTGAGGGTGGAGGAGGGTAGAGGAGGGTGGAGGAGAGGCAGGAACGATGGCGTGAATTTGCCGCAGTTTGCTCTGGTGTGACGTGACGTGACATGGTTTGGCGTGACGTGGTTTGGCGTGACGTAGTTCTGCTCCATCTCCTGCGCTGTTGTCAAGGCCACGTTAACGCTAGGCTGCGCTAACGCTAACCTAAATATCCAGATGGCCGGTCTGAGTCCTGTAGGGTCACGTCCTGGAAAAAGGACACACACACACACGGAGGATTGAAAGAGCATAAACATACCATATGACACCATATCAGACACCATATAATATGCATACCATATGACACCATATAATAAACATACCATATGACACCAAATAATATACATACCATATGACACCATTACATATAATATACACACCATATGACACCATATAATATACATACCATATGACACCATACCAGACACCATATATTAAACATACCATATGACACCACATAATATACATAACATATGACACCATATAATATACATGACACCAAATAATATACATATAGTACCATATGACACCATGTAATATACATACGGCCTTTCCCTGGCTGTTGGCTGCAGCAACTCAAGCTACGTAGGTAGTAGCCTTATTTGTAGTACTGATTTGTGTTTGTTTTGTGTTTATGTTGGTTTTGATCCAATTTGACCGCTTTGCTATGTTGCCCACCCAAAATGTCTACCAGCCCACCCAAATGTAGTAGGCTAGGTTAGAACCAGCAATGCCCTGCCATAGGCACGATATTTAGGCTACCTCTGTTAGGTCTACAAAAAGTCGCGAATTAAGGAGTTTCCTGATCGGGGAAACTTTTCGGTCCGCGGTTCTATTATATCATTCAATTGTGCCGCAAATTAACAGACAGAAACCGGGCGTAATTTAAATGCATAGCTCAGTAGACCAGCAATCTACTCGTCGAGGAGGCTCATAATTTGAGAAACGCTGCAGATAAACAGAGAAAGCTCTGGGAACAGAACGCAGGCATGATTTTGTTGTCATGCGCTATTATGGAAAATTAACTTTATAAAGACCTGCTCGGCCAAATTTTTGAGATTTGAGTGGGTGATGCCAATGTGAGTATTGAAAATAAACCAATGGGTCGCTGTCATAACAATAAATACATATAGCCTAAATTATAATTACATCGGCGATTTGGCCCAAAATTGCGTCGGCCTACCGGGAAAATGCCCAATATGCCAGATGGCCAGCCCTGATTGGGGCAAAGCACAGGCGTAGCACTGCTACTTGGGTGAAGAGGCATGACGCAACACGAGTACCTTGTCTCACTCGCCACAGCACAGACAATCTCTAGGCTACTCTTCAACCTCCCCAAGACTCTTGGTGATTCTGACCTTTCGACGATCGAAACTATCTCAGCAACAGAGATATGAAACTGCCCCAAACAGCCCCTACAAGATGCTCGGCATTTTTTGAGTGTGCGTCCTGAACATGAAATGCCACCCACTGATTGATTGCTGTCATTAACAGAATGGACCTAGACTAGGATAAGATCTTTTTTTTAGGATAAGATCTTTAAACAGACCAAAGGTTGTGCTATGGGCATGTTATAGCCCTTCATATGCAGGTCTGTATCTGGGCAAATGAGAGGAAGACTTTGTTTTGAACCAAGAAAATAATGTGTATCACAAGTTAATGATGTATGTCTTTTTTGGTCTGGCTCAGAAACAGAGTTGAATGAATTTCATGGTTATCTGAATAGCGTTATCCCAAACATCAAGCTGTCTTTAGAATATAGTAAAGTGTGGCCATTTTAAAAGATAACCAAGGAACCCTGCATGCATCAGTGTACAGAAACACAATTTTACACGCCAAGAGCTTCCATCCAAATTGGCTTGAAGAGAATGTCCCCATATGGGCAGTTCCAGAGAGTGAAGAGCATCTGTGACCAAGACCATGTTTTTGAGAGTAAATCACTAGAAATGATGTCACGATTTAAGGAAAGGGGATATAGAAGTTCTACTTTTCAAAAAGCTTACACCAGAGCCAAACATGTAGACAGGTCATCACGACTACAAAGGAATACACCAAAACAAACAAAAGAGACCTGTATTTGTTACAACATACAGTACAAAGGCTAAACAGATAAAGCAAATCATACAAAAAAACTGGGGTATTATTGAGAGTGATGAGGTACTAAGTCAGGTCTTCCCTGAACCATCTCTCGTTAGTTTTAGAAGATGTCCTACCCTACAAGATAGACTGGTTCACAGTTATCTTAAAGCAGAAGGCAAACAAACATGGTTGGGCCCTAGACTCAGAGGTTCTTTCAAATGCCATCACTGTAACCATTGTGCTAATGTAAGACAAACCAAAACTTTTCATGATGTTGGCTCCCAAAAGGAATTCACTATTAACCATTTAATAAACTGTCAAACTACCTTTGTCATTTATAGATTGGAATGTCCTATGTGTGAAGTATTTTATGTAGGAAGACTGTTTACTGGACAGACTGGCTGAACACAGATACGCAATTCGCACAGGAAACATCAACTATCCCATGGCAAGACACTATATGGAACATTACAACAGTGACCCATCCACCTTACAGGCCTGTCAAGTCAAGTTTATTTATATAGCGCATTTCATACACAGAGGTCATTCAATGTGCTTTACATAAACAAAACCAAATAATAATAACAAATACAAGCATAGAAGGGCAATATAGTCAAAGAATCGTTCAAAAGGTACCAAAAAAGGTAAAGATCATAATAAAAAGAAAACATAAAACACACAAGGTAAAATCATTTAATAATAGAGAATGATTAAAAAGACAAAATAAAAGACACAAGGTAGAATAATTCAGAAATTCAGATTCAGAAATTATAACTCAGTGCAGTTAGCAGAAAGCATCTGAGAACAGTTTGGTCTTAAGTCTAGATTTAAAACTGACTACAGTTGGGGCCTTTTTGATGTCATCCGAAAGTTGGTTCCAGAGCTGAACCGCATAGCAGCTAAAAGCTGCTTCACCATGTTTAGTTCTAACAGCAGGTTTTACTAACAAGTTTTTCTCCTGAGACCTGAGAGGTCTGGAGGGTGTGTATTTAGGTCCTGCTCCATTAAGTGACAAGCAGTAGTGCTTTAAAGTCAATTCTGTGACTTACTGGAAGCCAGTGCAGGGACTTAAGAATTGGAGTAATGTGGTTAGTTCTTTTAGTTTTTGTGAGAACCCTAGCCTGTGGGATTGACCACATTCCTATGTCCATAAGAAAAGGCAATAGGCAAAGGCAGCCAAATCAACGGGAATCTTTCTTTGTTTGAAATTCATACACTATGCTTGTATTTGAACTTTTACGTGTCACCTATTTATGTATGTTCCTTTGATGAATTAATTTTGTGTGTATACGAAATGTATTTGTTAAGAAGTGGAAATGATGACATCTACTGCCTCTTGTGTGTACTAACACTTGTAACCTAAGCACCTTAGTTGCCAGATGGAGGCTTCTGATTGGTGGACTGTTAGTTCATAAGAAATTGTTCTTGTTTGAGATCTGCTTAACTCCCGGAAGAAGGCATGTAGCTGAAACGCATTGGAGTTTTTTAGAAGGCTAACTTGACCAAGCCATAATAATAAAGGCTTTTTAACTTTTTCAATAGAGAGTGCCTTGGAGGTTACATGTTATTCCGTAGTTTGATAGTTTATATACTGAATGGATTATGGATAAATATGCCCGCAGGAGTTAGCCTACAATAACAAGGCTGCCTAATGAACATCTGTGAATAAACATGTATTTACCTTCATATTTCTTGATATTTATGTTGCAAAATGCCATCAGTCATTGATGATGATTGATTCTGTGATAGTTTCGGTTAGTTCCGTGGAGCTAATTAAATTGTTTAGGCTATTGAACCCATGGAACCACATCAGAAGATCCATCACAATATCACATGATCCAAGTCAGACGACAAATGGGAACGTGTTCAGTGATGTTCATCCATTTTCCTTTCTCATACTAGATAAGAGACCTGCATTCCATGCAAAATAATGTTGCGTTGCAGGTGTAACGTTAACAATGAACTTGAGGCTGCTGAAGTTGGTATGGGCAGAAAATAGTTTTTATAAGATATAAATAATTTTACCCATGCCGCAAGTCAATTACAAGTCATTACAAGTCAAAAGGGCAAAGTCCGAGTCGAGTCTCGAGTCAATAGCATGGAAGTCCAAGTCGAGTTACAAGTCATTTCTAATTTTGTCAAGTCTGAAGTAATGAAAAGTCATGTGACTCGAGTCCACACCTCTGATACATACCATATGACACCATATAATATACATACCATATGACACCATGAAATATACATACCATATGACACCATATAATATACATAGCATATGACACCATAAAATATACATACCAGACACCATATAATATACATACCATATGACACCATATACTATACATATGACACCATATAATATACATACCATATGACACCATATACTATACATATGACACCATATAATATACATACCATATGACACCATATAATATACATACCATATTTCAATTAAGTATTTAATTCTCTATTAAATCTTTGTTCTTTTCTGTTTCTGGATCGTCTGTATGTGTGATTTATTAGTGAGTCTAAACCTGAGTGTGTGTGTGTGTGTACCTTCAGTGAGCTGTGCATGATCCTCATGCGGTGGAGTTTGTCGTTGAGTAGCGGGTCATTGCAGCGGCGTACAAACGAGCGCTTGTACTCGAGCCGTCCGGTCGACCGCAGCTCCCCCAGCGGAGCCAAGCTCGCCCGCTCCAACGCCCGGTACAGGTCCCCCACCGAGTCCGCCTGCTGATGGCGCTCCCTCTCCAGCCCTGCAGGGGGCAGCAGAACCTCATTTACACACACAGCAGCAGCTGCAGCTAGACACTGCACAGAGGGGCTCTATCAGGCACGTACAGGAACCCAATTAATGAGAAATAACACTATCATAAATCATAATGTAAGTCATTTGGGACCGTAGCAGCTGCGGTATCTACTGAGAGAGAACTGAGAGGAAGTATATGAGGAGGGAAGTGGTTTGTTCATAACTGTCAACATTTAGCTTTCCAAAAACGGGAGATTTTTTTTCGGGCGGGGGTCAGTGTTTATACCGGATCTGTGTTTGCATATTTAATATGTTTCATACACGTGTTTCAACACTGCATTTCGGTCATTGCTTTTACCTTACCATTACCTTACGCATGCCAGTTATGTATCCACCAGCTGCCTGCCTGTAGCCTACTTCGCCTACTTCTAAAACTCCAAAGCTGCTTGCTGTCAGTTCAGTGTATCAAGTTCAGTGTATCAACAACACTCAATAACAGTTTATGTGATGTGTTAATCAATTAAATTCCCAACAATTTCACAACAGCTAGTTCTGGAGTAGGCCATTCAACTAGCCCGCAGTTGGCACCCGCTTCCTTATTTGGGTTTTGGGTTGCCTATGACAAAACAGTTGAAATTGAAACTAAATGATCGTGTATGTGTAGGGTGTATTCATACACAATCTGGCAACCTGAATGGATCAATGATTTTAAAATGAAGTTTGATGGCCATGCAAATTACGGGAGTTTTCCGGGAGAAATAACAAAACGGGAGGGTGCTGGGAGATGACCTTGAAATACGGGAGAAACCCGGGAAAAAGTGTTGACAGGTATGGGTTTGTTAGCTGAAGGGGAGAGCACAAATAGATACGCTCCTATTGATTTGCTTTTGAAAACACACCGTACACAACCATTAGTGCATGCTTCGCCTTCACTGAATGGAATGTTGATGTTGGATCAATTCACATGTTTATGAAACACGGAGTGACTACTACTGTAGTAATCCGAGAGCCACATGTCGCCATCATGGAATGCCTCTTGTCCAGTCGGAAATGAATAAGCTGCTTGACCAGACCTGACTAACTGCTGTATCATGTTTTACACAGGGCTCTCCTCTGTGTTGGAGTGGACACTGAAGGCTCAGATTGCTGTGATGGTCATACTGTGCTTGGCCACAGAGGGAAGAGTACACACCACTCTAACATGTTGACCCCAGGCAGATGGGGAGAGAGAGAGGGGAGAGAGAGAGGGAAAAGAGAGAGAGGGGGAGAGAGAGAGGGAGAGAGGAAAAGAGAGAGAGAGAGGGGGGGGAAAGAGAAAGAGAGGGGGAGAGAGAGAGAGAGAGAGAGGAAAAGAGCCAGAGAGAGAGAGAGAGAAAAAAAGAGAGAGAGAGGGGGGGGGAAAGAGAAAGAGAGAGGGGGGGAGAAAGAGAGAGAGGTAGAGAGAGAGTGGGAAAGAGAAAGAGGAAAGAGAGAGAGGAAAAGAAAGAGAGAGAAAAAGAGAGAGAGCTGCCAGAGAGCCTCATGCCCCTGGGCTATTGCCCATCAGAGCTCTAGTGAAGAGACAGCCATGCTGCCGACTGCAAGAGCTCTGCTGTGATCTGAGTCTTTGTGCGTTTGGCAAGTCAAGCGCTAAGGTCACGCTGCAATGTGCAGTCGGAGAGTGTGAAGAAATAGCACAGATAAAGGGGAGAGAGTGTGTGTGTGTGTGTGTTGTGTATGTGTGTGCATGAGTGTGTAAGAGAGAGCAAGTGAGCAAGCTCCAGAGGGCTATTTTTGTGGTCTCCCTCTGATGCGATGTTAACACACACTGAAGGGACCCCTTCTCTGTCCATGCTCTGACCACAGTCCAGAGAGTGTGTGAGTGTGTGTGAGTGCGCGCCTGTGTGTGTGAGTGTGCCCCTGTGTCCTACAGTCCTGGGAGTGTGTGAGTGTGTGTGAGAGTGTGTGAGTGTGTGTGAGCGCGCCCCTGCGTCCTACAGTCCAGAGAGTGTGTGAGTGTGTGTGAGTGCGCGCCTGTGTGTGAGTGTGTGTGTGTGTGTGTGTGTGTGTGTGTGTGTGTGTGTGTGTGTGTGTGTGTTTGTGTGTGTGTGTGTGAAAGACAGTGAAATAGAGGGAGAGTGAGGAGGAGGATGTCAGGATGACTTAATATCAATTAGCTGTGAGCTTCTCTCTGATGCGGTGGCTGCAGCTCTGCACAGTCCTGCTCTGGGACCATGGATTGTCCTTTAAATCACTCAGGACCTGCTTCTCCATGTGTGTGTGTGTGTTTGTGTGGGACCTACTGCTCCATGTGTGTGTGTGTGTGTGTGTTTGTGTGTGTGTGTGTGTGTGTGTGTGTGTGTGTGTGTGTTTGTGTGGGACCTGCTGCTCCAGTCAGCACTCCAGCTGCCACAGGCCCACATCCGGCTCTGATGTGGATCACACGTGTATGGTGCTAAGCATGAGGGAGATGCAGGATGTAGTGTGTGTGTGTGTGTGTGTGTGTGTACTGTGTGTGTGTGTGTGTGTGTGCGTGCGTGTGTGTGTCCATCTGTGCGTGTGCAGTGTGTACTGTACATGCCTGTGTGTGCGTGTGTGTCTGTCCATATGTGTGTGTGCGTATGTGTGTGTGGTGTGTGCATGCCCGTGCGTGTGTGTATGTGTGCCCGTGTGTGTCTGTGTGCAGTAGCAGGAGAGGTCAGTCCCTGTGGAACCTTGATTCTCCAGGCTGCTGTGTTTAATCTGTCGTTATGACAGCACCATCCATTTTTAACGCCACAGCCTCAGCACTGCTATGTGTTCTACACGTCTGTCTCTCTGTCTGTCTCCCTCTCCCCCTCGCTTCTACTTTCTCTACTTCTGTCTCTCCCTCTCTCTCTTGCTCCCTCTTACATTTATCTCCCCCTCCCTCTCTCTCTCTACATCTCTCTCTCTCTCTCTCTCGCTCCTTTGCTTGACTCCTCTATGGCTTCCAATGCCGTCTCGTCTCATCTTGTCTCATCTCTCTCACTTGGCTCAAGCTCCAACTCAGACGTTACGGCCCTCCTCCTCCTCCTCCTCCTCAGCCTGTCTTGCTTTAACACCTCTGTGTCTCTCTCCCCGCTCCCTTCCTCCCTTCCTCCTTCCCTCCATCTCTCTCCTTCAGCGCTTTCAGACATACGTGTAAGACCGGAGGTTCTGCCGATGTTAAACGGTGGGAATGATATCTGAACATAACCGTCATCATATGGAGTCCGACGAAGCGGTTGTTCTACTGCTCCCCTAGTATTTCCCTCGACATTATGTAAATGTGCTGTGTCTGAACGAGCAGCGTGAGAACATGTTAAAATTCACACCCCAGTGAGAGGGCGCTTGGTGACGTTTCTTTTCGCCGGCCCATGTGGTTAGATCTGACTTAAATGCCAGTGTTATGATGGAGGGCATAGTGCTGTCCAGAAAATCTCCGACCTGGAAAGATGCAGACATCACGGAGCTACGTCCATGAGGGCAGACAACATTTGATAGAACACATGAAGTGAATGGCACGCTAGTAGCCTTACAACTGCATGGCAAGGCCAAACAAATTCAAAAGACTGATAAGCAGGCGCTGAAAGGCAGTAGCCTACAGCTTCATTGACGACAATAACAGAGTATTTAATAAATTGTTAGCCAACTATCATTGATAGCCTTCTCATGGCCTGCTGAGCTAGCTGATATTTGTTGAGCATAAATATGCCTAGAGAAAATGAAAACGAAGAAAGCCAACTTTGTTCCAAGCTCCCACGTAAATGCAATAGACACATGGGGAGAGAGATGCTTTTTGGAAAACCATGAAAAACTTCACTGTTATTTTAGTATTTTGTTTGTTGCTTAAAACGTTGTATGATGGCCTTGAAGTCTTGAGTTAGCCTACTGAATTGGCTGGTAGCCTACCATAAAGTTTGTGCATGCTCTCTCTTCCAACGCAAACCAGATTCTGGTACAACGCTGAAAAAACATAAATGTGTTTATTCAAGCACACATACAAATACTGTAGGTCAATTCAAGTGCGCTTACATTGACTAGCCTACTTCAAGTATTAGCCTACATGACAATAGATTTTCTTTAGTCTACATAATGCATAGGCTACACTTTGTAAACAAAAAGCAGCTGTGACAGGCAGCGACGATATATATTCTGTGTCATATCTCGCGATCTTGTGAACTCTCTACAAGCCCCCCCTCACTTTCGACAACCACACAGAGATTCTGTAATGTGCGTGTATATGGCTTCACAGATATAAGTATAAGGTCAGTATAAGATCCTTAGGTTAGCATCATATCTGAATCATCCGAAGGGTAGGACCTCCGTTTGACAAACCTCCGCATATACTCTGGAGGTTATATCTAACCCTCCGCATGTACTCCGGAGGTTATATCTGAAAGCGCTTCTTGTCTCTCTCTCTCCCTCCTTCTCTCTCTCTCCTTATCACTCTCTCCCTCCTTCCCTCCATCTCTCTCCTTGTCTCTCTCTCTCTCCCTCCCTCCTTGTCTCTCTCTTTCTCTCTATCTCTCTCCTCTCTCCCTCCCTCCCTCTTGTCTCTCTCTCTCCCTCCTCCTTGTCTCTCTCTTTCTCTCTATCTCTCTCCTTGTCCCTCTCTCTCTTCCTTCATCCTTCCCTTTCTCTCTCTCTCTTCCTCCCTCCTTCCCTCTCTCTCTGACTGTGTCTCAAATCGCATACTTCTGCACTTACAATACCTAATTTGAGTGCATGAGGGTGTTCACACTGAAAATTCCAACGCATAACGGCGTGGCTGCAAAGTTCCCGGACGGTGCACTCCATAACGGCCAAAAAGCTGAGGTGTGCAACGCTGGACACTTTTCGCCCTTTTAACGGGCGTTTCATCTTTGGCCAAATAGCGGAAGGATTGAGCCGCTCAAACTCGTGGTAATCCCTGGGTTGAGAAAGCTGAAGCAGCAGCAGTGGAAAACAGACTTTACGGAGGTACAAGCAAGTTATAACATAAACGGTTCATGTTTTGACACAGTATGACTATGTCACTGTCGAATTGAGGACGCCAATAAAGTTATATTAAAATGTTTGCGATCGTCATTTCCGTGAAGTGCACGGAGTTAGTGTTTGATATGAGACAATACTATTCCACTCCGCCAGTAAGCACACAGTGCACATAGTGTACTACACGAAAGTGTACTCGCGTAAGTACACCAATTGAGACAGACTCTCTCTCCTTGTCTCTTTCTCTATCCCTCTCTCTCATTAGCATACCCTGGCTGTAACAGCTATTTCTTTCTAATAACATCTTACCTCCATCTTGACAGCTGCCCGGTCCCTGATGTCAAGCCAGGGTGAATATACACCTCTGCCCACGTCTCGTCACTGTGCCAATGTCTACTCCCTGTGCCCACGTCTCGTCACTGTGCCAATGTCTGCTCCCTGTGCCAACTATTCGTCTGTGCAGGGTGCCCACGGGCAGGCCTCTCTTAATGTGTCTGTGCATCAAGAAATACTATACTATACTATACTATACTATACTATACTATACTATACCATACCCTACTATTCTATACTATAATACTATACTATACTATAAATAATATACTATACCATAATACTATACTATAATACTATACTATACTATAATACTATACTATACTATACTATACTGTAATATACTATAATACTATACTATATTAATACTATACTATAATATACTAATACTAATACTATACTATAATATACTATACTATACTAATATACTATACTAATACTATAGTAATATACTATCCTAATATACCATATGTGTGTGTGTGAGTGTGCTTGGGGCATGTCCACAATCTTGTTTTCAGTGGGTTAAGGCTGGCAGGGCTCTCCAGCAGAAACATAAAACAGCTAGCAAAGTTTTGCTCCATATCTGCAGTTATAGGCAGCCTTGCAGTATGGCGCAGGAGATGTTTTTTGTACCCCTGAATATCATTGAGTGACAAAGCCCTTATCTCTTGAAATATTTGAATCCTGTCTGTTGTAATATGATTTGTGGATTTAAATAAAGAATTAAAATGTGTGTGTGTGTATGTGTGTGTGTAAGTGTGTGCGTGTGTGAGCATGATGTGCGTGTGTGTGTGTATGTGTTTGTAAGTGTGTGCGTGTGTGTATGTGTGTGTGTAAGTGTGTGCGTGTGTGAGCATGATGTGCGTGTGTGTGTGTGTGTTTGTAAGTGTGTGCGTGTGTGTGCATGTGTGCGTGTGTGCATGTGCATGATGTGTGTGTGTGTTTGTGTGCATGATGTGTGTGTGTGTGTGCATGATGTATGTGTGTGTGTGCATGATGTGTGTGTGTCCATGATGTGTGTGTGTGCATGATGTGTGTGTGTGTGCATGATGTGTGTGTGTGTGCATGATGTGTGTGTGTGTGTGCATAATGTGTGTGTGTGTGTGTGCATGATGTGTGTGTGTGTGTACCTGCGTCTCTGCTGGTGGCTGGCGGCAGGTGGTAGCGGGGTGCGTCACGGTGTCCGGCGCCCGCTCCAGCGTTGGCGGTCAGAATGGCGTGCAGACCGCTGTCCCGGGGCAGTGTGAAGCTGCGGGGTTTCCCCCCGACGGCCGAGGGGTCCGTGGGCGTGACGGTGACGCTGGCGTGGTGCGGGCGCCCCAGGGGGGCCATGTAGCGCTCGGGCAGGTACCCTCGCTGGGCGGGCAGAGTGGCCTGGCGCCGCAGCTCGAAGGGCACGCCGCCGCCGGGCGGCTCGCAGAACACGCCGTCGTCCAGCGGCAGCGTCTGCAGGAAGTGCAGGCCGGAGCTGGTCAGCGGCGTCTCGATCAGGTCCTGCCACGAGCGGCGCTGGCTGGACTTGCGGCCCGGCGAGCCCCCCCCCGGACCCCCCAGGCTCCCCCCACTCTGGGCCGAGTCGGGACGGAAGTCCTCGTGGGATGAGCGCGACTGCGACGTGTGTGTGTGTGTGTCTGCAGAGGGGTGGCGGCCCCGCTTCGGCTCCAGGTACGGACTCACCTGAGGATGGAGAGAGACGGGGGGGAGGAGAAGAGGAACGGAGGAGGAGTGAGAGAGAGAAGGAGGGAATGAGAGAGAGAGAGGAGGCAAGGAGTGAGAGAGAGGAAGAGGAAGGATGGAGTGAGAGAGAGAAGGAGGGAATGAGAGAGAGAGAGAGAGGAGGGAAGGAGTGAGAGAGAGAAGGAGGGAATGAGAGAGAGAGAGGGAGGGAAGGAGTGAGAGAGAGGAAGAGGAAGGATGGAGTGAGAGAGAGAAGGAGGGAATGAGAGAGAGAGAGAGAGAGGGAAGGAGTGAGAGAGAGGAAGAGGAAGGATGGAGTGAGAGAGAGAAGGAGGGAATGAGAGAGAGAGAGAGAGGCAAGGAGTGAGAGAGAGAAGGAGGGAATGAGAGAGAGAGGAGGGAAGGAGTGAGAGAGAGGAAGAGGAAGGATGGAGTGAGAGAGAGGGAGGAAGGAGAGAGAGAGAGAGGGGGGAAGGGAGTGAGAGAGAGAAGGAGGGAATGAGAGAGAGGAGGGAAGGAGTGAGAGAGAGGAAGAGGAAGGATGGAGTGAGAGAGAGAAGGAGGGAATGAGAGAGAGAGAGGAAGAGAAAGTATGGAGTGAAAGAGAGGGAGGATGAAGAGAGAGAGAGAGGAAGGAGTGAGAGAGGGAGGATGGAGTGAGAGAGAGAGAGGAGGAGAAGCAGACAGACAGAAGGGGAAGAGAAAGAGAAAAGTATGGACACAGACCGAAAGAAGATCTACCTGCCCAGCCTGGGGGGCTAAAGGACATCACATCTACCTGCCCAGCCTGGGGGGCTAAAGGACATCTACCTGGGGGGCTAAAGGACATCTACCTGACCAGCCTGGGTCTCTTGCCTTCAGGTTACAATCATTGGTGAACTCAGACTTTCAGGCACTAAACCTCTCAACACACACACACACACACACACACATACACACACCACACACAAACACAGACACACACACACACACACAGCTTAACGGGTCATAATAACAGAATCCCAACTTTAGCACACAACATTATCAGTGGCTAAGAAGAATCAACAGCAGACAGGGAACTGCATCACTGGGTTCTACAAAGAGTCCTTCAGAGTTCTACAGAGGATTCTACAGAATATCACCTGACTTGGCAGGTCTGATCTCCCAGAGGTACAATAGATAAAGCATCTCAGCTTCAAGTCACTCACATACACACATGCACACACACACGCATGCACGCACACAAACACACACGCACGCATGCACACACAGGAGTGGGATTAAAGCACCTCTCTCATTTCTCGGTCTACTCATTAAATTAAGGGGCGCCTGGACTCTAGGATGCGTTTTATTGTTCATCACACATATATACACACACAAACACACACACACACACACACAAACACACACACACACACCTTACTCACATTAATGAACACACATATTGTATGCATACACACATGCTCACACCCACACTTACTAATCTCCAGGGGCTACATAATTAATGTGTCCTTCAACTGCAAACTCCTCTCCTCTCAAACACACATACACACACACGAAGACGCATGCACACACTCTTTTAATATTATTCACTCTGGTTTCTCTTTCTCAATCCTTTATTCTGAGTTTCTTTCTATTTCTTTCTGTTTCACACACTGTGTGTGTGTGTGTGTGTGTGTGTGTGTGTGTGCAGCAGGTCAGTCCTTCCCTGCGGTCTGTGCTTGTTAACACAGCCAGCCATCCATCCACACACCTGTACCTGCCAACCACGCCACACACACACACACACACACACAAACTCTCCCCAGACAATAGGGGCACAAGCAAACGGGTACATTCACTTGCAGTAGAGTCAGCACATAAACACTAAACAATCATATAAAAACATTTACAAACACTCATACTGTACAATAACACACACACACACACACACTGCACACAACACACACACACACACCACACACCACACACACACAGACTTACTGAGGCGGGGTGAGGGTATGTCGTGGGGAAGGGGGTGGGGAGGGCTGTCCTGTTTTGGGGCCTGGCTGACATCAGCCCTCCCTCCTCATTGATCACTCTCAAACCAGTAGTCTACACACACACACACACACACACACCACAATGACATCCCATGAGGGCATTGTTTCAGCCTTGAATAGTTTTATTAGCAGCAATAACTGAGTTGTGTAATCTGCATAAAATCATAAACTCCAAACTTCAACATTACTGAGGATTAATGGCCCTCGCTGATGTTCTGGGCTACATGGATAAGGAGATTCATAAACAAAATCACAAACATAATCACAGTGTCGCTTGTTAAAATACTACGACTTAGTGGATTACAAACTGGAGTACAAACTACTGGTATTGGCTAAGGCAAGTTGGTTTATGCAGTACATTGATACACATTGGTAATATTTAGCTTTCTTTTGGGATTTCTAATGAAAGGCAGGGTAAGGCGATTTATCACTTAAACATTCAAGATCAAATGTATATATTACAAGTGGATCCAGTGCATACAGTGCTTATCCCTGTGACACTCTAATTCCAAGACCTAACCCTAAATCTAACCTAACCTCACCCCTTACCTAACCCCAACTCTAACCCACCCCTAACCTAACCCCTACCTATCCCTAACCCTTACCCTAACCCCAACCCTAACCCCTACCAACCTTATCCTAACCCCAACCCAACCCTAACCCTTACCCAACCCTTACCTAACCCACCCCTAACCCTTACCTAACCCCAACCCTAACCCACCCCTACCCCTACCCTAACGGTGCATATCCCAGGCTGTGACACCCTAACCCTTACCCAACCCTCACCTAACCCTTACCTAACCCTCAACTAACCCTCACCTAACCTAACCCTCACCCCTCACCTAACCCCGAGACCCAGCCCACTGTGTGGCAGCATCAGCTGCTCCTGGTAACACAGTAGCCTGCAGTGGTGGACGCTAATGGCCCTGTTCAGTGTAGTGTGAAAGATGAGCCCTTTTTGGGAGCATTGTTTGGAGCCAGTGAATATTTCAGCAGCAGCCCAAGCACTGCTCTATTGATTGGGCAGAGCCTCAGGGAACAGACTAGCCATGGATGGCAGCATGCAAGGGTGCGTGTGTGCGTGTGTGTGTGCGTGTGTTTGTGTGTGTGTGTGCATGTGTCATGGAGTGGCACATGACATGGGTGATGGGGTGGGGGATCCATGGCCATGTCTTTTGGCCCAACCAACTGGCCAGTTGTGTGTGTGTGTGTGTGTGTGTCCTCTCCTCTATACAGTACAAGACTATGGCATATGACAGGGGGTGTGACCACAATGGGATGGGGGGGTCCATGGCCATGCCTTTTGACCAAACCAACTGGCCAGTGTGTGTGTGTGCGTGTGTGGCTTCCGTGCGACTCTTTATTAGAACATACAGTTTTTTATTAACATGGTATCAGCAGCAAGCTCAATGCTCACGGGCACGGAATAATTGATCTGGCAGTCTCAGTCAAGCATGTGTGTGTGTGTGTGTGTGTGAGAGTGTGTGTGTGTGTGTGTGTGTGTGTGTGTGTGTGTGTGTGAGAGTGTGTGTGTGACTGTTGAGAGGATGAAAGGGATTGAGTGAATTTATGTTTGGTATATGTGTATGTGTGTGTGTGTGTGTGTGTGCATTCTCTCTGTTTGCCAGTGGATATGCAGTAAACACCATGTGACAGGGACTACAGGCCCACACATGCATGTGTATGTGTGTGTGTGTGTGTGTATCTGTGTTTAGCTTTATCTCAGTTAATTGTGCATTCATGTGCATTGAAATATGTTTCCATAACTATGTGTGTGTGCATGTGCATGTGTGTGTGTGTGTGTGTGTGTGGGCGTATGCGTGCGTTCTGGTGTGTGTGCGTGCGTGCGTGCGTGCGTGGGCATGTGTGTCGTACCATGATCTTGCCGCATGCGTTCCAGCTCTGTGTGTAATGTGGTGGCGATGCTCAGTCGACTGACCCACCTAAAAGTGACGCAAGAAAACAACACACACGTTACACAGACCTCTCTTTCATGTGTAAGAACTTCTGCCATCTAGTGTTTAGGGATTATATTGCAACCTAATAGAACTACGGTAGCCGTCACACATACAATAACACCCAATTCACACCAAAGATCCGCGTCGAGACGAAACCGCCGCAGAAGGAGTTGCAGCGGTGTGAATTAAATGGTGCACGTCGTTGCCAGCTGTTGCAAGCCGTCGCAAAGCATTTAACGTTACCGTATCTAGTCGCAGCTCATCTCGTTGCCAATCTACCTAGATGATGACCCTAGTTCCGGACTCCTAAATAGGTGTCAAAACATAAACGTTTCTCTTTTGTCTCTTTTGTGTGTGATGCCAATAAAACACACTTTCGGACATGGAATAAATAATTTAATTTTGCTTGTTAACCGAGCTAGTTAGCTAACGTTAGCACAGTAAACTGAAAGTGAATGGGAATGGCTAGTGATGTTAGCTAGCTAGGTAGCAGCTAAGGACTTTGGTTAAACTTGTACATTGTTGCAAACTAACCTGAAATAAGATACATTCTGCAACTTTGTGGTTGTCTGCTAGTTCAGCAAAACTATGGTTAGTTTATCAACTGTCTCTGGGTCTAGAGCCTTTGAACAGGTGGCTGTGCACAAGAGCTTTGCTGAGACAGTGACAGATCACGAACAAAGTTATTTTTTCTCTTTATTTGTTTCGTTGGAAAATGCAATGCCAATGTCGGAATGTTGTAGTAGGAGTAGGTTGTAGAAAATGGGTTCATAACTTACATCGCTGAATGTAGGGAAATTCAGCAGATGAATGGAAGAAAGTTTTTCTTTGCATGCCAAAGACGGCGCTGTATTTCACAAATGTCCCTAGCTGGTCTCCGTTATTTTAAAATGCCGCACTTAGATGGAGCGTTTATAAATGCTATGTATATGCCGATTTCTAAGCCCATAGGTATGCTTCGAATTGGTGGTGGTGCTAATTAAACATGAATGAGGCCACATTTATGAATGGGAAATGTTAATATACAGTAGCTACAAACAACTGAAAACGTTCCACACTGTCCCTTTAAAACAATGAAAGGATGGAGGGAACATAGCAAAGCTTGGAGTTATTTCAGATAGGCAACAACGAGGTAGGCAAAATTGTGGTGCTTGTCAAAACCTTAGGCTGATGTTAAAGCGCACACAATGTTTAAAGCCATACAAAGCCGTACTTGTGGAGGGAAAATTCCAATATGCGTTCAATGCAAAATAGGAAAGACAAAAGCGCGAGTATACAAAGTAATTTGCGCTGGAGTGCAAGATAGAGCCCCATGTGTCAATACAGCAACCATATAATATATCTATAAATACTTATCTATAATGTGGTTCTGAATCAGCCCTAATATGGTTCTGATCCGGCCCTAATATGGTTCTGATCTGGCCCTAATGGGGTTCTGATTTGTCCCTAATATGGCTCTGATCCGGCACTAATATGGTTCTGATCCGGCTCTAATATGGTTCTGATCCGGCCCTAATGTGGTTCTGATCTGGCTGTAATGTGGGTCTGATGCGGTTCTGATCTGGTCTGACTTGGCTCTGATCTGCTGATAGGACCATCGGGGATGGTGTTGCTCCAGAGTTAAATGGTTATCAGTGAACTCTTGAGCAGTAAAAGCCTCTGCATGCTGATGTGTGTACTGCACGTATGAGATGAAAACTGTGCACTGGCGCCACTCTGTGTGATAGATAGACAGATAGATAGATAGATACTTTATTGATCCCCAGGGGAAATTCAAGGTCACAGTAGCATACATACATAAAAGTATATAATATAAAAAACACAACTAAGCAATGATGTGTGTACGTATGAGATGAAAACTGTGCACTGGCGCCTCTCTGTGTGATGATGTGCCGCTTGATCCACTGCTCAATCAGGTTAGCGTCTGCGCTTCACGCCCTCTGCACACACTTCAGATCTCCACGTCATGCTCCTCCGGCTCTTACGCAACCCAGCTCGGCTGATTTGTCCTCGTTATGCTAAACGCCGCGCCTGCCCTGCAGACACAGGACCCCTCTCGCCCTCGCTAACAACAGGACCCCTCTCACCCTCGCTAACAACAGGACCCCTCTCGCCCTTGCTAACAACAGGACCCCTCTCACCCTCTCGCCCTCGCTAACAACAGGACCCCTCTCACCCTCTCACCACGGCAGTCATCAGCATATGGAAACAAAACGCCGTCAAACTGAACACCTCTGGCGGTGGTTGACTGGATAAGATCAGAACCAGATTGGGACTAGATCAGGACTAGATCGGGACTAGATCAGAACTAGATGGGGACCATCGGGACTAGATCAGAACTAGATGGGGACTAGACTAGATGGGGACTAGACTAGATGGGGACTAGACTAGATGGGGACTAGACTAGATCGGGACTAGTTTGGGACTAGACTAGATCAGGACTAGACTAGATCAGGACTAGATCGGGACTAGTTTGGGACTAGACTAGATCGGGACTAGTTTGGGACTAGACTAGATCAGGACTAGACTAGATCGGGACTAGATCAGAACTAGATGGGGACTAGACTAGATGGGGACTAAACTAGATCGGGACTAGATCAGAACTAGATGGGGACTAAACTAGATCGGGACTAGATCAGAACTAGATGGGGACTAGACTAGATCGGGACTAGATCAGAACTAGATGGGGACCCTCGCTAACAACAGGACCCCTCTCACCCTCACTAACAACAGGACCCCTCTCATCCTCGCTAACAACAGGACCCCTCTCACCTTCTCATCCTCGCTAACAACACAACAGGACCCCTCTCACCCTCGCTAACAACACAACAGGACCCCTCAACAGGACCCTTCTCACCCTCAACAATAGGACCCTCTCACCTTCTCATCCTGCTAACAACACCCTCCCCTAACAATAGGACCCCTCTCACCCTCGCTAACAACACAACAGGACCCCTCTCACCCTCGCTAACAACAGGACCCCACTCGCCCTCTCGCCCTCCTGCTAACAACACAACAGGACCCCTCTCACCCTCGCTAACAACACAACAGGACCCCTCTCGGCCTCGCTAACAACAGGACCCCTCTCGCTCTCGCTAACAACAGGACCCCTCTCACCCCTCTCACCCTCTCGCCCTCGCTAACAACAGGACCCCTCTCACCCTCTCACCCTCGCTAACAACACAACAGGACCCCTCTCACCCTCGCTAACAACACAACAGGACCCCTCTCACCCTCGCTAACAACAGGACCCCTCTCACCCTCTCTAACAACAGGACCCCTCTCGCCCTCGCTAACAACAGGACCCCTCTCGCCCTCGCTAACAACAGCTCACGGCAGTCATCAGCATATGGAAACAAAACGCCATCCAACTGAACACCTCTGGCGGTGGTTGACTGGATAAGATCAGACCCAGATTGGGACTAGATCAGGACTAGATCGGGACTAGATCAGAACTAGATGGGGACTAGACTAGATGGGGACTAAACTAGATCGGGACTAGATCGGGACTAGACTAGATCAGGACTAGACTAGATCGGGACTAGTTTGGGACTAGACTAGATCGGGACTAGATCAGATCGGGGATGCGATGAAGCTCCGCTTTGACGATTCTCACCTGGTCATGTCATCCACACTGTCTGCGGCAAAGTAGAAACTTTTAATCTTTGGATGGCAGGCCTTGAATGCACTGGAAAACACACACACACACCATCAGTATATATACACACCATGCCATGATCAACAGTGAGACATTATCAACACGGGTATGTAAATATATGTATATGTCTACTGTATATTAGGTTTAAAGGATATTTAGGATGTCCTACCTATGTGTTTGATTGCTACAGTAAATAAGAGTTTAGAGAATGTCCGCCCTATGTGTTTGTGCCACCTGTCTTACAGCCCTATCACACAACGCATGCCACTGCGGCAGAGTGTGATATTTATAAAGAACATCTCCCAGACGAGGATGAGTGATGTAAATAAGGTTTGAGACACTCACTACTTCTTGCGGCACTCATTGGCGCGGTCGATCTTAAACTCGGAGAGGCTGACGAAGCCTTCGGCCTTCTCATCCTGTCAGACACAGAAACAGTCAGTGACACTCGCTTTTCATTTACATGGTTATATTTATGGTATTTGGCAGACCCCTCAGTCCAAAGAGACTTACTGTACAGTGCATGAACACTCAATTAGTTTAAAATAATAGTTTCATAAAGTTGGAAACTTTATGTAAAACCTACATTAAGCATAAATATTTAGTAATAATGAAAACAATATAAATAATAATAACAATGTCAAGTAATAAAAAAAATACTTTTAAAGAAACTCACTGAAGAACAGAAATACATTTTTAAGGCAATATTTAAAATTTCAGCAACGTACCCTCAGGCTACCTCCTGTTTTGAATATCCCACTCCATAATATTTATAATAGCCATGGGCAGCCGTGGCCTACTGGTTAGGGATTCAGCCTTGTAACCAAAGGGTTACCGGTTCGAACCCTGACCAGTAGGAAAAATGTGGGCGGGGGAAGTGGTTGAGCACTGCTCTCCCACGCCCACATCCACGGCTAAAGTGCCCTTGAGCAAGGCACCTAACCCCTCACTGCTCCCTGTGCGCCTGCTGTAGCAGGCAGCTCACTGCTCTGGGTTAGTGTGTGTGCTTTACCTCGCTGTGTGCTGAGTGTGTTTCACTAATTCATGGATTGGGATAAATGCAGAGACCAAATTTCCCTGACGGGATTAAAAGAGTATATATACTTATACTTATATAAGTATTTGGTTATATGTGTATACTATACACATATAACCAAAGGCTGGAAGGGCATGAGCAGTATTGAAGCCCTCTCTCACCTCCTCGTTCATGTACCAGTAGAGGCAGGAGTCCTTGAGGATGAACCAGTACTTCTTCCACTTCTGAGAGAAGTAGCTCTTAGCGTCCTTCTTCTTCCACAGCCAGCCCTCGCAGTCGGCCTGGCCAAGGTCCTTACAGGAGATACGCCGCTTACTGATGGACGACAGAGAGCCCACTAGGGGAGGGGAGAGAGGAGAGTGAAAGAATGAGGAAGAGAGGAGAGGAGGTGGAGAGAGGAGGAGAGGAGAGTGAAAGAGTGAGGAAGAGAGGAGAGGGGAGGAGGTGGAGAGAGGAGGAGAGGAGAGAGGAGGAGAGAGGTGAGAGGAGAGTGATGAAGACAAGAGAGGGGAGGAGGTGGAGAGAGGAGGAGAGGTGGGGAGAGGAGAGAAGAGAAGGGGAGAGAGGAGAGCAGGGAGAGAGGTGAGAGGAGAGTGAAAGAGTGAGGAAGAGAGGAGAGGGGAGGAGGTGGAGAGAGGAGGAAGAGATGAGGTCATGTGGTCACTAATGGACAACACGCATGGCCTTTAGCCACGGCAGCACTAGCCTGTAAACATGCATGGCCTTTAGCCACGGCAGCAGTGGCCTGTAAACACAGCTTAATGGCTGGCCCTTGGCCACAGCTGCAGTCTTCCCCTGCGTAACGTACACTTACAGGACACAAACCTTTACACCTACCATCTCTCTGAGTTCCACAGTATCTCATACCACCTACCATCTCTCTGTGTTCCACAGTACCTCATACCACCTACAGTACCATCTCTCTGAGTTCTATCTGTAATGCCATGCCTGTCATCCCACCCACGTGCCCACATTCAAGTATACAAAGATTGTTTATTTTAACAGCAAGTACACATGGGTTGTTTATCTGAACCACAACTGGCTAAAATGCTTATGCAAATACATATTTATCAAAGGAGCTTTTCTGTTGAAACAGTAGATGGATGAGCATTTCTTTGGTAGCAGAAGGACACTGGGAGGTTTTTGTAAGACTGTGTAAACCTTACCTCTGAGTTTCTTCTTTGACCTTGACAGCAACGATGCCTGATCAAACATCTGCAGCAAAACAGGACGCAAGAGCCAGTCAACAAAACAGCCACAGACACATCCACAGACCCACACAAAACAGCTACAGACACATCCACAGACCCACACAAAACAGCCATAGACCCACACCGACCCACACAAAACAGCCACAGACACATCCACAGACCCACACAAAACAGCCACAGACCCACACAAAACAGCCACAGACACATCCACAGACCCACACAAAACAGCCACAGACCCACACAAAACAGCCACAGACACATCCACAGACCCACAAAAACAGCCACAGACCCACACAAAACAGCCACAGACACATCCACAGAGCCACACAAAACAGCCACAGAGCCACACAAAACAGCCACAGACACAGCCACAGACCCACACAAAACAGCCACAGAGCCACACAAAACAGCCACAGACACATCCACAGAGCCACACAAAACAGCCACAGACACATCCACAGACCCACACAAAACAGCCACAGACACATCCACAGAGCCACACAAAACAGCCACAGAGCCACACAAAACAGCCACAGACACAGCCACAGACCCACACAAAACAGCCACAGACCCACACAAAACAGCCACAGACACAGCCACAGACCCACACAAAACAGCCACAGACACATCCACAGAGCCACACAAAACAGCCACAGACACATCCACAGAGCCACACAAAAGACACAGCCACAGACCCACAAAACAGCCACAGACCCACAAAAACAGCCACAGACACATCCACAGAGCCACAGACACATCCACAGAGCCACACAAAACAGCCACAGACACAGCCACAGACCCACACAAAACAGCCACAGAGCCACACAAAACAGCCACAGACACATCCACAGAGCCACACAAAACAGCCACAGACACATCCACAGACCCACACAAAACAGCCACAGACACATCCACAGAGCCACACAAAACAGCCACAGAGCCACACAAAACAGCCACAGACACAGCCACAGACCCACACAAAACAGCCACAGACCCACACAAAACAGCCACAGACACATCCACAGAGCCACACAAAACAGACACAGCCACAGACCCACACAAAACAGCCACAGACACAGCCACAGACCCACACAAAACAGCCACAGACACATCCACAGAGCCACACAAAACAGCCACAGACACATCCACAGAGCCACACAAAACAGCTGGACTGTATTTCCACGCTTTTCATTGCATGGAACTGGACATAGACAGCACATCGCAAAAGTAAAGCTATATTCTATGGAATGGAAATGTACAAAATGGAGATTTGCTCTAAATAAATGAATTGCTTACACTTTTTTAGAACTACTAGAAGGACAAATGAATAAAGACAGAGGCGGGGTTAAATACGTCACTCACGTGGTGAGCAGAGGCGGGGTTAAATATGTCACTCACGTGGTGAAGGGATGCAGACTCAGATGTGGGCGTGGCCAAAGTGTCCTGTCGCATCATGTCCATCTGGAGGGCGGGAACTAACGCATAGTGGGAGGGGCTTCCACCCTTCTCATTCTTCTTGCGGCTCCGCCTACTGCTGCTGCGGCCAATCAGATACTCCTCAGGTGTAGGCTTGTCCTCGCTGACGTAACGCAGCAGGGAGTTCTCTGAAGGCGGGGGAGTGGAGAACAACGCCACAGGTATGAACACCTGTAGTCTCTGCAGGTATGAACACCTGTGAACTAACTACAGGTATGAACACCTGTGAACAAACTACAGGTAAGAAAACCTGTAACCTCTGCAGGTATGAACACCTGTGAACTGACTACAGGTAAGAACACCTGTTACCTCTGCAGGTTAAAACACCTGTAAACTGCAGGTATGAACACCTGTAAACTGCAGGTATGAACACCTGTGAAGTAACTAAAGGTGAGAACACCTGTGAGCTCTAACTGCCGGTACGGTACGTTAAAGCACGGACACTGGTCTGGAACTCTAACTGCCGGTATGGACACTAGTGAACTCTAACTGCAACTAGTGAACTCTGACCTGGCTACAGGTAAAAACACCTGATAACTTGTGACTGCAGAGATTACTGCCAAACCTGCCCTGATGTGTCATATAGTTGTTCGGAGTCAATGGCTCTCTGACAAGGCTGCAAGAGCCCCCGTGGTCAAAAGTGTTATCGATGATTGCGCTGGTGAATAACAAGTCTCTGGTGTGTAAATGAAAATAATGGTAGCAATTTTTTTCAATTGAAATGTTTGTAACAAAATTTCATACAATTCATAAATGCATCATTGCTTGACAGTGTACTGGATATAACTGGAACAGATACTTAAAAAGACTACATATCCCAGATACCCTTTCTCTGAAATACACTGATCCTGGAATGGACAAAACTTAAGAAGACTACATTTCCCAAATACCCTTTCTCTGAAATACACTGATTCTGGAATGGATCTGGGCCAGGTCTGGTCAGGGTCCGGACCTGGTCTATCCCAGATTAGGCGTCTCAATGCCTGATGTAGTCCACTGGGAGCTTGTCTGGCGACCTTCGGCCTCTGTCTGCTGTGCGTGACTGATCTGCACTCTGGCGTGGGGCTAACTGAGTAAAGACATTGATTGGCATTGAGTGTAAAACCCAACACTGCACATGTCTGACTGGGAACACCGCAGCCTGTCTCACATACATATCAATGTAAACACCACAACCTGTCTCACATACATATCAATGTAAACACCACAGCCTGTCTCACATACATATAACTATAAACAGCCTGTCTCACATACATATACAGTAACTAAACATCACAGCCTGTCTCACATACATATATAAATGTAAACATCACAGCCTGTCTCACATACATATAATTATTAACACCACAGCCTGTCTCACATACATATATAAATGTAAACACACAGGATGCTCAAGCATGTGTCTGCAACTGAAAACCAAATCAGCAGCAACAGCAGCAACACAAAAACACAGGAAGCCTGTCTCCCACTCTGGCTGTCACTGGACCTGCCGCCAGCCAATCAGGTGGCAGTGAGCAGGGAAGACCCCACCCATTTAGAGTTGCTATGGCAATGGAATACCTACAGATAGAGAAAAAGAAGCGAGACGAGCCGGAGGATAAACGGAGGGAGAGAGGGATGAAGAGAGATAGACAGAGAGGAGAGGATAGAGAGAGAGAGAGGAAGGGATAGAGAGAGAGGGGGGGCTGGGAAGGTGTGTGTGTTTGGAGGGGTGGGTGGGGGTGGGGTGTTCTGGGAAGCTGAGATAGCAGTGTGATCTGTCAGTGACAATCAGCATCTCAGCTTGATCTTATCACAAGAGAGAGTTCAGTTTGAGACCCCTTTGATTTCGCTCTCCTCTCTCTCTCCTCTCTCTCTCTCTCTCTCTCTCTCTCTCTCTCTGTCCATCACCCACCTCGTCTAAACTCTCTCTTCAGCAGCGCGGGGTCTTCATAATCTCCCCCCCAGTTACACTCCACTGGCATGGAGATGGGCCGGAGCCGGCCTGAAACCACACAGACACGTGAGCACACACACACACACACACGCACACGTGCACACAAATGCACGAGCACACATACACATACACACACACACACACGTGCACTCAAATGCACGAGCACACACATACACACACACACGGACACATACACACACATGCACAAATGCACACACACAGACACACACACATACACACATATGTTTGCCATCCGAGCCAGTAGGCAACCAACTGTATCCTATCACAAAGTTAATGAATCATTACGCTGGTCAAACATTAGCTCCCGCTGATTCCAGTCCCGATCATTACGGATCCTGCTTTACTACTTAATATGCATCAGGCTGTAATTACAACCCAAGTTTAAGAGATAGAATTGTATTAACCTGATTTTTTACAGAGCATTGAGGAGAGGGGGGATTTTACTGGGGGGTGGGGACGTCTAATAGCTCCCAGTCTAGGGGTTCACAGTGTGTGTGTGTGTGTGATTGTTTGCAGTCTAGGGGCTCACAGTGAGTGCGTGTGTGTGTGTGGGTGTGTTTGTGTGTGTGTGTGTGTGTGTGTGTGATAGTTTGGGGGCCCACAGTGTCTGTGTGTTTATAGAGATTAGTGGGAAAGAACAGTAAGAGCAGTCAAAGAAGCAAGCACATAATAAACATAATAATTGTAATAATCATAATAAACACAATAATCACAATAATTATAATAATCATAATAAACATAATACAAATACTAATTATAATAAACAAATGCAAACAATCAGACTCAATCAAACTCCAAAGGGATGGCAGAGAACTCAAATATACTCTCACACATGAACACGGCACAGACAGGCAGACAGGCAGACAGACAGGAGGGCACTAGGACCCAGCGGGGCATGGCGTGGGCAGAGAGAGGGCACTAGGGCCCAGCGTGGCGTGGCGTGGCAGAGAGAGGGCACTAGGGCCCAGCGGCGCGTGGCATGGTGGTCTACCATAGGTGGGCGTGCTGTCCCTGCGTGCGTGCGGCGGCGCCTGGTTCTGGTCGTACTCGTAGCAGTACAGAACCGCGTCCTCCTCCAGCAGCGGGAACCGGCGACGGCACTCCTGGTCCAGGAACGAGTTGGGCGAGTCCGAGCCCTTAGCAACCGGGTTGCCATGCTGCTCAATGCCCGGGATGGTCGCCACCTCCTCTCTATGGCAACGGGAAGGACACAGGTCAGTGAAACACAGGTGTGAGTGTTTGTGTGGCTGTTTGTCTATGTGAACTTGTGTGTGTGTGCGTGTTTGCCTGTGTGTAAGAATGTGAGTGTGTGTGCGTGTGTATGTCTGAGTGTGTGTGTGTGTGTGTTTGTGTATGTGTGTGGGTGTCTATGTGTGAGTGCATGTGTGTGTGTGTGTGTATGTGTTTTTTTTGTGTGTGTGTACCTGGGTGTGTACTGCTGATCCAGGAGAGGGAGGATGTTATCATATTCTCTGTAAGGCAAGATTGCAGCTACCGTCATCAGGATCTGACTGGTATACGTTCCCTCACACACTGGCTCAACACTCCCCAAGACCCAACAGCATTCACACACACTCACTCACACACAGACCGTCGGAGCCAGTATGGGAGCCTGATCTGTATATGCATGGCAGGACAGGGTCCGGTTCGCCCTGTCGGGACTTATTTTTTGATAATGACCGGCGTGGTATACATTATCCCTTACGCATCACATAGAGCCCCACTCCTGACTAAGCAGCACATACTTCACCTCTGATATAACACACAGATGCATTCACTCAGACTAAACACGTCTAACCCTTCAGATGTTACAACGCACAAATACAGGCAGAGGAACTATGTCCCACACGTATACAGGAACCAGGTCCCACACAGATACAGCAGAGGAACCAGGTCCCACACAGATACAGGCAGAGGAACCATGGGTTGAGTACCTGGGTTTGTACGGTTCCTCTGGTGAGGGATGTGTGTGTGTGTGTGTGTGTGTACCTAGGCTTGTACAGTTCCTCTGGTGGCGGGGGATGTATGTGTGTGTGTGTGTGTGTGTGTGTGTGTGTGTGTGTGTGTGTGTGTGTGTGTACCTGGGCTTGTACGGTTCCTCTGGTGGCGGGGGATGTGTGTGTGTGTGTGTGTGTGTGTGTGTGTGTGTATTTGTGTGTGTGTGTGTGTGTGTGTGTGTGTACCTGGGCTTGTACGGCTCCTCTGGTGGCGGGGGGATAAACAGGTCCTGCAGGGCGCAGCTGTTGCGTCTGGACGGCGTGCTCAGAGTACTAGAGGGCGTGGCCACACTGCTGCTGGGACTGGGCGGGATGATGGGCTAACAACCAATCAGAGCAAACAATCAAATCAACAACACCATCAATAACCAATCAGCAGCCTTGAGGGACCAACTCAAATACCACTGATTTGTGCTACACAATTCAACATGACCGAAATTTGACCAGTCAGTTAACCTGCTCTTCAACTGCAATCAATCACACTGACCCACTATTAGTGTTCCACACAAAAGCCACTCTTTGCTTATCAGGCACATAGATCATCTTTCACCCTCTAAAGGTCCTCCTGTCTAAGAGGGTCTCCACATGCAGCGTGGGTCCATGGCGGGGGATGTGTGTGTGTGTGTGTGTCTCCACATGCTGCCCATGTCTCTGGGCTCCCCGAGCACGCAGCGTGGGTCCAGGACACCCGGAAGATCATCCATCAATAATTCATTAATCTCATTGATTAGCACATTAATGTTTAACCATCAGCAGCTGGCCCAGAAGTGAATTCCCTGAGAAGTGAGATAGACAGGAGCTGTCACTCCCACAACAAGCTGTCATTCATTCATCCTAAAGCTGTTTAAACCACAACAACAACAACAACAACATCAACAACAACAACATCAACATCACTGAGAGGATAATTAACGTTAAATGTCTGATGATTAGGGGCATGTAGAAGGACAATAACAGAGGACAGAGAGGAGAGGATGAGAGGAGGAGGAGAGGAGGAGGAGAGGAAGAGAGGAGGAGGAGAGGAAGAGAGGAGGAGGAGAGGGAGAGTAAGAAGAGAGGAGAAAAGAAGACAAGGGACAAGGACGGAGGAGAGAAGGAGAGGAAAGAGGTGGAGAGGGAGGAGAGGAGAGGGGGAGAGGGCAGAGGAGGAGAGGGAAGAGGGGAAGAGAGGAGAGGATTAGAGAGGAGAGGATGGCAGGATGAGAGAGGAGAAGAGGCAAAAGAGGAGGAGAGCAGAAATAGGCTGAGATTTGTGATGCGCTCCAGTTGGTCAAGGCCCTGGGGAGAGACACACACCACTTAAACCTGTGTGTGTGTGTGTGTGTGTGTGTGTGTGTGTGTGTGTGTGTGTGTGTGTGTGTGTGTGTGTGGGGGCTGCTTGTAAGACATTCTAGGAGGCCACGGGGCTTAAGTGTATAGCCAATTCACACATGCCTTTTTATCACCTCTCAAATCTATTCATATCTGCACTAGCGGGCACACTCTCACACTGACACACGCTGGCTCTCTCAAACACAAGCACACATGATTTCCAAACACATTCTCTCTTTTGCGCAAACACACATACACACACACACACACATACACACATACACACACATCCCTCACCAGAGGAATCGTACAAGCCCAGGTACACACACACACACACACACACCTGCAGGGCGAGGGGTTTCCACCTCATGTTCTTGAGTAGAGCGGGTGCCGAGGTGAGCGTGCTCTGGGGTCTCTTCTTCAGCGTGAGTGACACGCCCCCAGAGTCCCCACGCAGCATACTCACCAGGTTCTTCAGCTGCCAGCCCACCTACACACACACACACACACACACACACACACACACACACACACAGAGGGATACACACACACAGACACACACACACACAGACACACACACACACACACACACACAGAGGGATACACACACACACACACAGACACACACACACACACACACACACACACAGAGGGATACACACACAGACACACACACACACACACACACACATACACACACACACACACACACACACACACACACACACACACACACACATCACACACACACACACAGAGGGATACACACACACACACACACACACACACACACATACACACACACACACAGAAATATGTGCATCTCTGATTATTCTGGTATCTACTGCTCACAATTTGGATAGGGACACAAATACAAAGATGGTAAACATCACTAACATATCACAATAATAATAATAATAATAATAATAATAATAATAATAATAGTAATAATAGGAATAAAAGAAATATACAGTACAATCACATGTATAGATCTGATCTGATCTGAGTTCCCATCTATGGGCAATTTCTGAGCGAGTGTTAGTGAACTTCATATTGTATGTGATACATAATGATGGTGATGTTGCAGCCTTTTCCACTGGATGGTTGATAATATGATTGGCTCAGCTGAGATAGGGCTGTATGTGTGTGTGTGTGTGTGTGTGTGTGTGTTTGTGTGTGTGTGTGTGTGAAAGCGAAAGCGCAGTGCAAAGTGCGGTGTGTGTGTGTGTGTGTGTGTGTATGTGTGTGAGTGTGTGTGTGTGTGTGTGTGTGTGTGTATATATGTGTGTGTTCTCACCACTGTTTGGTGGTTGACCTGGATAACTTCATCTCCAGCGTGGATCTTTTTACAACGGTCCGCCAGGGACTGCAAGCCAAACAGAAGGAACAGAGGGGACAGGGAGAAAAAGAGAGAGAGGGAGAGAGAGAGAGGAGGAGAGAGATGGAGAGAGGAAGATGGAGAGAGGAGGAGGAGAGAAAAAAGAGAAATTACCCACGGCCTGATACACCTTCTCTTGGCGGTGAGTGCTTTTATCGCTCTGAATGGATGTAGCGTGACTGCCTAGCTACCATGTCAGAATCACTAAGAGAAAGCAAAACCGAGAGAGAGAGAGAGAGAGAGGGAGGGAGAAAGAGAGAAACAGAGAAAGCAAGAGGTGAAAGACAGAGCAAGGAAGAACAAAGACAGAGAGAGAGAGAAAGAGAGAGAGAAGGGAAAAGAAACACTGAGAGCAGCTGATAGAGAGAGAGAGAGGTGGAGAGAGAGAGAGAGAGGTGGAGAGAGAGAGAGGTTGATAGAGAGAGAGAGATGGAGAGAGAGCACAGCTGATAGAGAGAGGTGGAGAGAGAGAGAGGTTGATAGAGAGAGAGAGGTTGATAAAGAGAGAGAGGTTGATAGAGAGAGAGAGGTGGAGAGAGAGAGAGGTTGATAGATAGAGAGAGGTGGAGAGAGAGCGCAGCTGATAAAGAGAGAGAGAGAGAGGTTGATAGAGAGAGAGAGGTTGATAAAGAGAGAGAGGTTGATAGAGAGAGAGAGGTGGAGAGAGAGAGAGGTTGATAGAGAGAGAGAGGTGGAGAGAGAGAACAGCTAATAAAGAGAGAGAGAGAGGTTGATAGAGAGAGAGAGGTGGAGAGAGAGAGAGGTGGAGAGAGAGAGGTTGATAGAGAGAGAGAGGTAGAGAGAGAGAGCAGGCGTATGTGTCCTGACACTCACCCCCTCTGTGGTGCCGGTGATGACGTGTAGACCGTCGTACGTGGATTTGATGTACATGCCCTGCAGACAAAACACACACACACACACACACACACACACACACACTCTTTAAGTGTCATAGTCTGAAAATATCTCAAATACATTAAAGACTCACACGAAAAAATACACACAGGCAATACAAGATATATTGACATTACACACACACACACACACACACACACACACATGCACACACATCGCACACACACACACACACACACCTGCCTGTCTGTCCTTATGTGAGTTCATCTCCTCTCCTCAGCTTGACTGAGCCAGAGCAGGGAAGAGATGTCAGCTCAGATGGTGTGGTGAGATACACACACAGCATAGCAATGTGGATGTGTGATTGTGTGTCGTGTGTGTGTGTGTGTGTGTGTGTGTGTGTGTGTGTGTGTGTGTGTGTGTGTGTGTGTGTGTGTGTGTGTGTGTCTGTATCTGTGTGTGTGTGAGTGTGTGTGTGTGTGTGTGTGTGTTACTGAGTATTTACATACTGTATAAGCACATGTAAGCATGCATCTCCACATCAATGTAGCAAAACTGCCGACCAAACAGCTGAGATCCCAGATCAGAGATACTGTAATGAGATCCCAGATCAGAGATACTGTAATGAGATCCCAGATCAGAGATGAGATCCCAGATCAGAGAGACTGTAATGAGATCCCAGATCAGAGATACCGTAATAAGATCCCAGATCAGAGATGAGATCTCAGATCAGAGATACTGTAATGAGATCCCAGATCAGAGATACTGTAATGAGATCCCAGATCAGAGATGAGATCCCAGATCAGAGATACTGTAATGAGATCCCAGATCAGAGATACTAAACAGCTGAGATCCCAGATCAGAGATACTTTAATGCAGCTAAGCTGTGACTAACACAGCAGCTCTCTGCTAGCCGGCATGCACTCAACTCTAACCCAAATCTGGCTCTGATCTGGGCCTGCTGTGGCCCAGTTGTGGTCCAGATCGATGTGTGCTGTGCAGAGTCAGCTAGGGAGGGAGAGCTGGATCTTCATTACTACAAGCATTTAACAGCAAGCACATGATCTCTGTACACGTGGGGATGCTTTAAATGTCAGGAGAATCAGTGCATGAACATGAGAGAGAGAGGGAGAGAGAGAGGGAGAGAGAGAGAGAGAGAGATAGATAGAAGGAGAGAGAGAGAGAGAGAGGAAAAGGAGCGCTCAAGACTGAGAGACAGAGACCCAGGCTAGTTAAAGGGCTAAAAGAATAGACAGAAAAAAAGTGAAAAACCAGAGGAGAGGGAGTGTGCGGGAGTGTGTGGGTGAGTGTGTGGGTGTGCTGCCAGGCGGTGCAGAGAGAGGCGTGATCAAGCTTTTAAAAGTGTGGGGTTGGGGATAGGGAAGGAAACAATCCGCCAAATTATAAATAACTCCCTACAGGGACGGTGTAAGTATTTTCTGAGAGGGGGTGCAGACGATATTGGCAGGTGTCTGGGAGTTTCTCCGCCAAAAGGTTTTTGAAATTCTGGTTGCTTAACACACCATTTTAATGCAGTTTGGGAGGGACAGAACAAGCAGCACCCCTCATCTGTGTGGCTTATGTGACATGTAGGCCTACATGATCTACCTGCTATTACTTTACTATTTGACACTAACCTACATGGAGACATATCTCATGTTATCAATGAAGAAAACATTTCAGAAATGATGTTTTGTGCAAATGGGTTAGCAG
>NC_063190.1:33891894-33901894 GCF_017589495.1 Alosa alosa
GTGCAGGGCAATATGTAGTAAAAAAAAGTGTTTGGAACATTTCATATAGATTTTTGCTAATTATGTTTTTTCACTTCTTCAGACCCTATAGTTTCCAAAACTACCTGTTTCCGATTTTTTCACGGACTGCACAGGTCCAAAATCCAAGATGGCGGATATATCACCAAAAAATGGCAATTCATCGGCGTTGAAACTTCCTTCTACTTCTCTCTGTAGTAGCAAAATAGCCCACAGTCGAAAACCAAAACATGGCTTAAGAATAGCTATCGAAACAGCTAAGGCAACTTGAATGTCCGACTGATGGAAATAATCTGACATGTTTGTTGTTGTTTGGCTGTACTGCACATGGATATGACGCCAACGTATATCTTTTAGGATAGTGAGCAGCTCAGAACACACTTTAAGTTTTCAACCCTTTAGAGCGGGGAAACAACACCCGATTGGAGCATCTTTAGATTTCCACCTGGAGGGTGGGTTCATTTTTGCATTTTAAGCCCCAAAACGCTGTCGCCGCCTAAACGAAGGCACATCTGATAAAATATTTTGTTGGTTTCACCGGAGCGTTGTCGTGTAAAGCCGGCCTGAAAGTTTCCTTCACATAACATGCATCATTTGAATTAAAGTAATGTTCTGCACTCACCACAGTAGATTAGATTAGATTAGATTAAACTTTATTGTCATTGTGTAGAGTACAAGTACGAAGACAACGAAATGTGGTTTTGCGTCTAACCGGAAGTGCAAAAAGGACTTAGTTGGTTGGTTGTCACCAGGATGCAGAGCTAGAGTTCAGCTGCAGGAAAGAAGCTTCCTCTAAACCTGCTGATCTGACAGAATGCTTCTTTGAAAATGTTGAAATAAGGCACGAGGCATATGACATATACTTATTATTTAACAACTATACCATCACAAACTCCATGAAAGACAGGACGAGACAGGTCCATGCAATGGGAAAAGCACATGATAGGGATACAAAATACAAGATTCTACACCAATCAAAGACTTTAAAGCTTTCCCTTGGATCGGCGAAACCAAAGCCAACCGTCGTCCCTACCTTCCTCATAAAGCTGTTGAACTATGTAAACTGCCAGATCTACACATTACACGTTGTGGGGCAGCCGTGGCCCACTGGTTAGCACTCTGGACTTGTAACCGGAGGGCTGCCGGTTCGAGCCCCGACCTTCAGGCTGCGGCTGAAGTGCCCTTGAGCAAGGCACCTAACCCCTCACTGCTCCCCGAAGCCACCATTGTAGCAGGCAGCTAAGCTGCTCGGGATTAGTGTGTGCTTCACCTCACTGTGTGCTGTTTGTGTTTCACTAACTCACTGATTGGGTTAAATGCAGAGACCAAATTTCCCTCACGGGATCAAAAAAGTATACATACTTACTTATACTTGTACAGATGTCTTGGTGCTTGCCCTTTGCAGGGTACCAGACATCAACAAAGACAGTCTCATTATCATGGGCACTGGAGAACGTCGACAAAAGATACATCTCAGCCTAGAAATCTTGACGGCTTAGCCTGCAGCAAATGTAATTTGCAGCCAGGGTAGTCTAGCAACTCCGCTGGTTTGCAAAGCGGAAAAACAAACTCGGGTCAGGCCAATCACATCGCGGTATAGAGTCGTGGACCTATCAGGTATCCTATTGTATCCTATCCTATCAGGATATTTAAAGACAACCATTTGTCCCGCCATTTACTGTTTATCCCGTGGGAAAGGAAAGGTTTCTATTTCAAGTCAATCATGTTATGATGTTGTCATTATCACACTTTGTAGGCTTATAGTAGGTCCTCATCCATCTCCAGATGTGTTAACTGGATGTGAGAAATTTGTGTCAGCTCCTCAAAAAATGGTTTTCAAACAGCTAAAGCCCTTCGGTGGAACATGTTTAAAACTCTAAAACCCAACCAGGGAGGGAAAAAATTCGGGGAACTAGGGAAATCCCATCCCTATGACTGCCCTACTATCGGCCTATTGCTGACCCCATGCTCAGATTCCTGACCGCCAGCCTAGCTTTACCACTACTTGCCCTATGACAACTCTAATCCCTATGGACAATTCATCCCCTACACTGGACTATTTGAACTTAACACTAAATAGGATTCATGCATTATCATACTGGTTATGTAACCATCCAACCACTTTGTAACATATTCCTCAGGTGGCTCTAAATACCATGTTAACTATTCTCTGTATATAGACCTTACTGTCCTGTAACTGACCCCAGGCAGATAGGTCAGACCCTTGAGTCGTGGATCTGCTTGAGGTTTCATCCTATATGTTTCTCCAATTCTAGGGAGTTTTTCCTTGCCCCTGTTACTCATGGGCTCTGTATGAATGTTTAACACTCTGTAAAGTGCCATGAGACATGTGTAATGTTTTGGCGCTCTATGAGTGAAATTAAATTGAAATTCTGAGAGCACACAGACAAGCAAATGCTTGGGCACAAGATACAGTGCCTGCTCCAAAGATTCTTGACTCACTATCACTGGGATGAAGGCAAATTGTTGATGGGCAATGGGCTCCTGTGGAGCTTGTGAAGTGCTGTTGTCTTGCTAGCCAATGCAGTGGAAGGTGTTCTTGCAAGAGTAACAACTTACCATTCACGCAACTTTGCAGGTGTAAAGGCTCTGAGGATATGTGCACCAATATTAAAAAGACAGTGACAGTGGTGGGGATAAATACTTGAGTGACAATGCCAATGTTTTGTTGAACTCTTCAATAAACAAGATGCATTTTCTTCTTTTTTTTTCTCCAAATTTCTTGGCAAATGATGCAACACATCTTTTGAAAATAGTCTTTGGGCCCCGTCATGACAGTCAAAAGTGTATCGTCACTCGTCAAAAGCTTTAGTATCGTGAGCTGGTGTGCGTTCATGGATGATAGAAGGATGGTGTGTTGTGCACCCACCAATACGACTGTTGACAACGCGCTCTTAAAATAACATATAAACAACTCGCCATAGACTTCTGACCAGGTGTACAATAGTGATTTTTAGACAATGCACTAAGCCACTCCCTAAGTTGTTAATTGCCACACCCTTGGGCGCATTGTTTAAAAAAAAAATAAACTTGCAAAATAAGGAATTATACTTGGAAGACCGGTGGAAACGAGTTTTTACGCTTCATGCATGAGTGGCAAAATACAGCCCTTCATCTCAATTGTCTACCTTATTAGGTGTATATTTATCAAAAAGTTGCCCACTTTAAGCCTTTATATTATTTTTCTGCATATATTGTCCACCATCTTGAGTTTTGGCACTGAAAATGAAGAAAAAAATTGGAAACAGGTTGTTTTGTATTCAGTGGGGTCCTAGCAAGTAAAAAATCACCAGTTGCAAAAATCTATATGAACCGTTCCTAAAATGACACGATTCCCCTCACTAATCTCACATAAACAATATCAAGCCAAAACCTGACAATAGCAAAGATAGGTAGTCTATAAGGAGCCTACTGTAACTTATACTGTATATAAATTATTCACACGGCTTTATGCATATACATACATGTACACATTATGTGCATTAAATGTATACTGATACTTCTCTATGCACGTGAACAAGATGAGGCCTGCAGTTAGGCTACATTTCTGAGATTTATCATGGGGGGCGAAACCGCTGAAGATAAACATTCAGTAGTAATTGCTTCAGCTATGGTGCATTAGTAGATATGATATAAAAACAACAAAACACTGTATAAACTACACAAGATGTGTTGTTTGAGGAGAGCCAGACATACACCTTTGGATCGCTCTGCATGTACAAGCGTGTAATTTAGATTTCCTTTGAAGGTCTAGCCACAAGGTGATGTTACATAAATATCTAAATGATTCATAAAGACGGTTAAACCTGCCTTTGGTGAAGCATTTAATAGGTCTGTGTTTAGACCTATGCATACAGTATATGTGTTGTTGTATTTGTGTGTGTTGGTGTGTGTGTGTGTGTGTTCCCATGCCTTCAATATGTGGGAGTGGAAAATATTTATCTTTCCGTAACTTTTTGTTTCTTTGTTTGTCTCTCTCTCTCTTTCTCTCTCTCTCCCTCTCTTTCTCTCTCTCCCTATCTTCCTCTCTCTCTGAAAGGCCTCTCTCATTCTTCATCGCTGCTATATTAGTTCCTCCAGAATGTACATACACACAGCACACAGCACACAGCACACAGCACACACACACACACACACACACACACACACACACACACACACACACACACACACTCACACAGCACACTTAAGACACTGTCAAAGCTCCGATGTGCAGCTGCACAAATACGTGTGCTGTCTGTACTCTCACTCTTTTTCTTTCTATCTCTCTTTCAGACACACACACGCACACACACATTCACACATAAACACACACACACACACACACACACACACACACACACACACACACACACACACACACACACACACACAAACACACACACACATACACACACATACACACACATACAGGCCTAAGACTATTGTCATAAAATGATGGTAGCACTGTTTGGCAGGGCCAAGGAGTTGCCATGGAAACAAGCTCCCCCCTCACCAGCTTCACCCATTGATCCTCTTGGAGTGGTATGTTATTGTCAAACCCTTTTACACACACACAGAGGCTCATTACACACACACACACACACACACACACACACACGCGACGCTATCGACGCACGCGACATGCACACACGCGATTGGTGACACGCGACGACAACACACTAACGCGAACACACACACACACACGCACACACACATACGCACACGCACACACACACACACGCGCACACACACACACAAACACACAAACCACACAACCACATAACAACCTCAGTTAACCCACTGCGGCACAGATTCTCCATCATATAAACAAGAACATAAAAATAGAAAACTCTCTACACCTCGGCAAAGCAATTATCACATGAAAACCGTGACACGCTTAACAAAAGCATGAAAAAAACGCGACACGCCAATGTAAAGCATGCAAAACCGGCATACTTAACAAAGCATGCATCTTTGCTTTTCCTCTCCTTCCTCACCAAGTACAGTCTGGCTGTATCTTCCCTCACTTTTCCATTCAGAGTACTTTCTGGATCCCACTCTGGTTCTTTGAGGACAACCCCAGCGAACCCAGTTCTGGACCAAAGATGCTAATATTCCCCCCGGACAACACCAGCGAACCCAGTTCTGGACCAAAGATGCTAATATTCCCCCCGGACAACACCAGCAAACCCAGTTCTGGACCAAAGGTGCTAATATTCCCCCCCGGACGACACCAGCTAACCCAGTTCTGGACCAAAGGTGCCCCACTTTAGCCCACTTTACTGTAATGTATGTGCGTTTGCACTAATTGGTAGCTGTGGGCATCCGTAGTTCATGTCTGTATGGCGGGGTTCTGAAGATGCTGAGTAAAAGTCAAGCCTGATTTATAAAGTTGTCCTCTTGATTTCATGAAACAACATTTACCACTTGCATCTGACCCAAAAACATTCTGGCTGTCAAACATGAGTGAAAACAAACCCTAAACAAGACCTACTCAAACACTAACACTGGGAACTGTGAGACAAGAGACAGGAGAGGCCTTTTCAGGCTCAGCAAATCCAGACCACAGCATAGCACAGGAAAACACAACACAGCACAGCACAACACAGCACAACACAGCACAACACAACACAACACAACACAACACAGCACAACACAGGAAAACACAACACCACACAACAAAACACAACACAGGAAAACACAACACAACACAACATAGCACATAAAAACACAACACAGCACAGCACAACACAACACAACACAACACATCACAAAGTTACTTTTAAAAAGTAATGTTTGCTCGTTAATCATTAAAAAAGTAATCCGTTACTTTACTTATATAGTGACCCTCTATGGAAAGTAACTTTTACATTACTCGTTACTTTTGCGTTATAGTCTAATGTTGCTCGACTTTGGGCAGAACCCAATATCTGTTCCTCAATGTGTAGGCCTACATAAAGTTCTGCTATGGAGGACATAACAGGTATTTCTTTTGTGCTCTTTATTATAAAAAATGCTACAAACAGAGCACTTGACAAGAAAACATTGGGCTTATAGGCTTCAACACCACCACTAAAGCCCTATGACACAGTATCAAATAGCATAGCACCACATAACACAACAGAACACAGCACAACACACAATTCAACACGAAACAATACAACACAACACAACACAACATAGCAAAACACAACACAACACAGGACAACACAGCACAGCACAACGCAACACAACACAAAACAATACAAAACAACATAACACAACATACCAGCACAGCACAGCACAGCACAGCACAACACAACACAACACAGCACAGCACAACACAACACAACACAACACAGCACAACACAACACAGCACAGCACAGCACAGCACAGCACAGCACAGCCTGTGTTTCTATACTGTATATCTTTAAAGGGGGTTTAAGTGTGTGTTGTAGACTGCAATCCATCAAATTAACCTTCAGATGTGTCCCCAATTTCTCAATATTTTACAGCTCTGTAAATGTGTAAGCCACCCACTCACACACACACACACACACACACAAATGTATATACCCACATGAAAATGCAACTGCACAAACATATAGTATGTAGACAAATGCAAAGACAAGAAGATGTACCCATGCACACACATAAAACAGGGAACAACATACACACAGACACACCTACACACACACATACACACACAGACACACACACACATCCACACCTACACACACACACACACAGACACACACACACACACACACACACACCACGTGTCTGTGCTGTGATGTTTATTTTTAGGGTGTCCTTATCACTCTCTTCTACATTCCCTTTCCCTCCTCTCCTTCCTTCTCATCCCACACTCCTCTCCTCTCCTCATCCCACACTCCTCTCCTCTCTTATCCCTCCCTCTGTTCTCCTCTCCTTCCTTCTCCTCTACACTTCTCTCCTCTCCTCATCCCACACTCCTCTCCTCTCCTCATCCCACTCCTCTCCTCTCCTCTCCTCATCCCACTCCTCTCCTCTCATCCCACACTCCTCTCCTATCCTCATCCCACCTCCTCTCCTCTCTCTCTCTCTCCCTCCTCTCTCTCTCTCTCCTCTCTCTCTCTCCCTCTCTCTTCTCTCTCTCTCTCTCCCTCCTCTCTCTCTCTCCCTCCTCTCTCTCTCCCTCCTCTCTCTCTCTCCCTCTCTCTCTCTCTCCTCTCTCTCCCTCCTCTCTCTCTCCCTCCTCATCCCACACTCCTCTCCTATCCTCATCCCACTCTCCTCTCCTATCCTCATCACACTCCTCTCCTCTCCTCATCCCACACTCCTCCTCTCCTCATCCCACACTCCTCTCCTCTCCTCATCCCACACTCCTCTCCTCTCTTATCCCTCCCTCTGTTCTCCTCTCCTTCCTTCTCCTCTACACTTCTCTCCTCTCCTCATCCCACACTCCTCTCCTATCCTCATCACACTCCTCTCCTCTCCTCATCCCACTCTCCTCTCCTATCCTCATCCCACTCTCCTCTCCTATCCTCATCCCACACTCCTCTCCTATCCTCATCCCACACTCCTCTCCTCCTCATCCCACACTCCTCTCCTCTCATCCTTCCTCCTCTCCTCTACACTCCTCTCCTCATCCCACTCTCCTCTCCTTTATATCCTTCCTTCTCTCCTTCTCTGAGTTCCTCTCGCCTCCAGCCTCCCTCTCTCTCTCTCTCCCCCATCTCCCTCTCTCTCTTCTCTCTCTCTCTCTCTCTCCCTCTCTCTCTCTCTCTCTCCCTCTCTCTCTCCCTCTCTCTCTCCCTCTCTCTTCTCTCTCTCTCTCTCTCTCTCTCTCTCTCTCTCTCTCCTCCATCTCCTCCTCTCTCTCCCTCCTCCTCTCTCTCTCCCTCATCTCTCTCCCCATCTCCCTTCCTATCTCTCTCTCTCTCCTTATCTCTGCTCCATGTGCTGCAGACACTGTGACAATCTCTCAGCTATCGCCCGCGCATCTCTCCTCCAGCAGGGCTTGTTAACTAGCGGGCCGCTGGCGCTAGGAGGACACGGACGCTAATGGAGCATGACCCCGAGTTCAGCCGTCAGATAAGGCAGTTAGTGACCGAAAGGAGGGAGGGAGAAACACACGCACACATTCACACACACACACACACACACACACACACACTGCTGCATTTCGGCATACGTTTCAGCGTTTAACAAATCAGGCTCTCACCGCGACTTATACTCGCCCGGCCAAAGGAATCTCCGATGTTTTGTCATGGCACGTTGCTATAGAAACAGAAGTGTGGGAATGAGAGGCGACTCCTCGCCAGGGGGCCCGATGAAGTAGTAAATCTCCCCACAGACCCGCCATAGAACAAACACCCAAACACCAAACTCACACACCGACTTAGAACAAACAAATATATTCACAACACACTCTGGCTAATTCTTCAAAATAAAAGCTGTTTCTTTCGCCCAAACTTACAGTATTACTGGCACTCATAGACACATTTCATACACACACATACACACACACACACACACACACACACATAACTCTCGAGAAAAGAGACTGCAGAACAGACAGAAATAGTTTCTTTTAATCTCAAGAAGACACACAGTCTTTAAAATTAATCCTCACAGTCATCCAGGCTTGTGGGCACATGTGTGTGTGAAAAGTGTGTGCTTGTGTGTGTGTGTGTGTGTGTGTGTGTGTGTGTGTGTGTGTGTGTGTGTGTGTGTGTGTGTGCATAAGTGTGTGTGTGTGTGTGTGTGTGTGTTCATCTGGAGCATGAATCACTGCCAGCACACATAGTCTCACAGCACTGAGCTGCGCACACACACACACACACACGCACACGCACACACACATGCCACCACCCACCACGCACACACACACACACACACACACACACACACAGAGTCTCGTACAGTACAGTATGCATGTATGCATGACGCAGGTAGGTGTCTTCCTTATGCTGGTGCATGTGTGTGTGACTGTGCTTGTGCGTGTGCATGAGTGTGTGTACATGCATGTGTGTGTGCATGTTTGTGTCTGTGCTTGTGTGTGTGTGTGTGTGTGTGTGTGTGTGTGTGTGTGTGTGTCTGTGCTTGTGTGTGTGTGTGTGTGTGTGTGTGTGTGTGTGTGTGTGTGTGTGTGTGTGTGTGTGTGTGTGTGTGCATATTTGTGTGTCTGTATATGTGTGTGTCTGTGCTGTGTGCGTGTCATGCTTGTGTGTGTCCTCCCAGGAAAACAGGTTTGGTGTGGTGGACAAGATCTACTCTCCAACTGTGCTGCAGCAGCAGGATGACCTCGACACAGATTATCAGCTGGTGTAGCGTCAGCCCTGTGTGTGTGTGTGTGTGTGTGTGTGTGTGTGTGTGTGTCGTGTGTGTGTGTGTGATGTGTGTACAGTATGTGTGTGTGTGTGTGTGTGTGTGTGTGTGTGTGTGTGTGTGTGTGTGTGTGTGCAGTGTGTGTGTGTGTGTGTGTGTGTGTGTGTGTGTGTACAGTATGTGTGTGTGTGTGTGTGTGTGTGTGTGTGAAAGAGAGAGAGAGAGTGAGCAGTTGGTCTGGTGCAGACTCCTTCCAGAATATGCTAGTCTAAAAAGCTTGTTTTAGTATATAGTAACACATAAAGATGATGCTTCTTGACCTCTGTCACAACTGGTGTGGGAGTCACAGTAAGGTGCGTTATGGTGCGTCTGATAGGTGTGAAGGCCACAGTTAGGTGCTTTATGGTGGATGGCACACACACACACACACACACACACACACACACACATGCACACACACACACACACACATGCACACAAACACAAACACACATACACACACACACACACACACACACTGCACAGAGACACACCAAAGGGTACAGATGCAGGCCATCAGTGGCACACTCATAGTTGACCCATGAACACACAGAACCTAAGCAACCTTCATATGACCTTTGCACAACCTTCATCAGCACCGTGGAGCTACAGGTCCGGCTGCCAGCACCAGTAGTAGCCACTGCGGGC